>NC_058405.1:140811825-140873952 GCF_002201575.2 Neomonachus schauinslandi | reverse complement strand
CTGTGTCTCTCTCTGTCAAATAAATAAATAAAATCTTTAAAAAATAAATAAATAAAATAAAAAGTTCTCCAGGTGATTGCAATAAATACACAATTATGGGAATGACTAGTGCGGCAAACCAGAGGAGCCAAGGAGAGGCAAGAATAAAGATGAGAAAAATAACAAATATGGAAAACAGAGAATGGAGAGAGAAATCAGCAATTATAAGCTTCTTTAGGAAAGAAAGAAACAAGAGAGTAGAAGTATTTTCAGAGCCTTTCAAATAGAAAGGTAAGTATATTATCTGAAGACTGAAATGGATTATAGAGGTCTATGGAAAATGAGTAGAAAGAGAAACACATTCCTGGACATATCTTGGTGAAACTCTTGATTGTCAAGGATAAAGAAACAAATCTTACAAATACCACAAAGAAAAAGAGTTACTTGGGGTTAATTTCAAAGAGTAAGAAATCAGGCCCTTTCCACCTTCTTATCTGGAACGATTTACAGCAAGCAATGAGATAATATTTAGAAATTTTAATAAAATGTGCTTTAACTTAAGAACTATCTAATTAGCTGACGTTTTATTTATGTGCAAAGGAGACAAAAATATTGCAGGTATACAAAGCACAAAAATGGATCAACTAGAACTTTTTTGTGAATAAATAATGAATTAGGAAAACAATTCAGAGAAATGAAAACAAAATAGCAAAATTAAATTATATATTGGGATCAATGGACTACAGAATCAACACTAAAGTAATAGAAACAAAATGTAGAATATTGGCTGTTCAATGCTGATCAACATGCTAAAAAATTTAAAAACTGGTAAATTAAAAATATAATGAAGGAAAATTAGCAATACCAGATAATAAGGACCATGATAAATCTACGATAACTAAAACCACGTGATACTTAACAAGAAAAGATAGACGGGTCCTAAGAACAGACCAGAAAGCCAACACAAACTGAAGTATACATAAAGAAAAAATACATGTGAATGCATTCAACAAATATTTAAAGAAAAGAAAATATTTTTAGATACACCTATGTGCAGAGAAAAACAATTATAGGAAGGAAATTCAGCAAACAAAAAAAATTAGTTTCCTCTAGATGGTGCAAGATTTTTATTTTATTCGACATTACTTTGCCAAGGTAATTTGCCAACAACCAAAAAACCCTGTATCATATATAATCAGAAAAGAATAATAAATGTCAAAAACAAAATTAGAATCCTTAAAAGTATTTTTCTAATTTTGTAATTAAAGACAGTGCAAGGGGCACCTGGGTGGCTCAGTCAGTTAAGCGGCTGCCTCCGGCTCAGGTCGTGATCCTGGGGTCCTGGGCTCGAGCCCCACGTCCGGCTCCCTGCTCGGCGGAGAGCCTGCTTCTCCCTCTCCCTCTGCCTGCCACTCTGCCTATTTGTGCTCTCTCTCTGTCGGATAAATAAAATCTTTAAAAAATAAAAAAATAAAAATAAAAAATAAAGACAGTGCAAAATATTATTTGGTTCATAATACAAGGATCACTGTGTGTTCTCCAAACTTTCTTCAAAATGCAATGAATAGAAAGGAGTAGAAGGTCCTGGTGAGTTAATAGCTTGATCACTTTCCACCCTCCTTCCATTTATAACCCTAACCCCAAATCAATATAACTCCTAAACCAAGCAAATGCTAGTGGCTACAAGCAGGTAATGTTCCAACTGAGAGAGACACTGAAGAACTTTCAAGGTTGGAGAGCCTAAGCTGATGATGGGAATGCAGCTGAAGTCTTGGGAGAAATCCATGGACCCAGGGGAGAAAGCTGACACTGGCTGCAAGAGCGTATCTGGATTCTTTCATCCCTAAACAATGAAGAACGATGTAGACAATGGAATGTGTTCTCTTTAATCTATAGAGTTAAAGTAATCCAGAAAGCCAAGGATCTTCACCAGGTTCTTGCTTGGCTTCAAGGGGTATCCAACAATGAGCACTGTCAGGCAAGATGATGGAAAGAAACTCAGTACACGAAAGACATTGCTAAGCCACTAAATCAACCAAACATAAAATCAACCCAACTTCTCCGAACATCCTGTTAAGATGAAATAATTTTAATAATATTGTACCTATATTTTTGGCCAGCTTAAATTCATTTACATTACTTGCCATAAAAATCCTCTTAATTAATATAATAGGAAAAGATAAGGAGGAGAGAAAATTGTGATGGGCAGTAAATCTTAAAATGTGTATTGTTAAATCCAAATAAACAATGTTAGAGTCTATGGGAATGGGTAGTATATGTGATAAAGTTTCTTAAAAATAGAAGAGATAGTGGAAATCCTAACATTCACCTAGTACTAAAATTTCTAAACTCGGATTTGGGGCTTGGTGGGGCTAGGCCAGAAGCAAAAGTTTTAAAAAAAAGATTTTATGTGGGAACTTGAAGTGGACATTAGGAAAAGTGAGAAATGAAAAGTATAGTAAGGCTTATACCTTATGGAGAAAGAAGAATTGGAAGCAGGAGTATATAGTATTTGGGAGATAAATAATTGGTAACTTATGGATAGACATATATATGTGTTTGATTATAAGGGATAAAAAAAGAGAAGATAACTATTAGTGAAACTGGAAATCATAGAAAAATTCCTAAATTTACAAGGTTGAAAAGGGAATAATAACTTGATCAAATCAATACTAATAAGGAAAAAGAAGATAAAAATTAAATAGAATAAAAAAAGTAGAACTTCTAAATATGGATGCAGGAAATTCTAAAGATAATATTGGCAAATAATAACCAACAGTGTATCGAAAGAAGTAGCAAATGAAAGGTTCATTCAATATAAGAAAATATATCACCATAATTCAGTACAGCAAAAAATGTAAAACAGAAAAATCATATTATATTAATAGATGCTGAGAAGGCATTTGGCAATATTCAGCAGACACTTCTTGTTAAAAAAACTCTAAGTAGGAATAGAAACAGTCTATTTAAATATAAATAAATCTACTCATCAAAGTTCAACAGCAAATATCACATTAAAAGATAAAACACTAAAATGATTTTATTTATAGTTTGGAACTCAGCAGAGATGTTCACTGCTGTCATTATTTTTCAGTGTTATTTTGGAGGTTCTGGCAAATTCAATTTTAAAAAGAAATAACTTATATAAATATTTTAGAAGAGATAAAACTGCCATTTGCTGATAATGCACTTATATGCTGGAGACACCAAAGATATTCTAATTTAAAAATTATGAAGTTTTATAGAAGAGATTTGTAATGTGGATGGATAAGAGATAGATATACAAAGCTCAACAGCTTTACATTAGAGTATGCATCTATATCAAAAAACATAAAGGAGAAAAGAGTAAAGCTAATAATAGTAATGAAATAGGTAGGAAAAATCTTAACCTCTCAGGGCCCCACAAAGACACATGAAGAACCTTATATTTCATTGACACTACACCCCTTTAAGAATGATTAAAAGCACCAAAACAAACATAATGAAACAAAAACAAAAATACAATATGTCCTGACCAGGATGTAGAACAACTGGAATGGATATACCACTGGATGGGACACAAAACAGTACAACCACTCTGGAAAGTCTGCTGGTGTCTTACAGAGCTAAACATAACTCACCATACAACCTAGCAATTCCACTCATAGTTATTTACAAAGGAAAATGAAAACATATTTCCATACTAAAATCTGTATGCAAATTTAAATGGCAGCTTTATTCATCATCACCACAAAATGTCTATCACCTGGTAAATGGAAAAACAAACTGACTATTCAATGAAATATTCACTTCATGATTAAAGTATAAACTAACTCCTAATACATGCAACAACATATATATTTCAAATGTTTTATGCTAAATGAAAGGAAGTTGACACAAATGGCGATATTTTAGTTTCTCATATATATGATATTCTGGAAAAGGCAAAACTAATTCAAAGAGATTTGATCAACTGTTGCCAGAGATTGGGGGACTGAGAAGACAATTAACTAAAAAGGGACATGAGGAAACTCATGTTTTGGAGGTGATGGAAATGTCCTATGTCTTGATTACAGTGGTAGACATGTGACTGTATACCTTGGCAGAATTCATCAAACAGATCACCTCAAACAGATTAATTTTACTGACTATGAATTATACCTTAACAAACATAACTTAAAATAACTTAAAACAAGGTGTGAAAAAATGGAAAAACATAAAATATTTTTAGGCAATGACTTAAAATCAAAATATATTAACTCTCAAAATTGTCATGTAAATTAATGCAATTCCAACCAAAATCCCAAAAAGAATGGTTCTAGAATTGGATAAAATGATGTTGAACTTCATACAAAAGAAGCAATATTCAAGAACAGCCAATAAATTAGGAATGAAAGATTACTTAGGAGACTTGTTATCCTATATGAAAATATACTATAAAGCTATCGTAATCAAATTAATACAATATCAGTATAGGAACAGACAGAGGGGAGTACAATAGAAGATGCTAAAATGGATTCCAGTATATAGATTATGTACTGTATGACAATGATGTTAAAAAATAAAGGGTTTATTTATTAACTGCTGAACATGAACCATTTATCTAACTAGGAGAAAATTATGTTGAACCCCTATCTCACACCATAAACAACAATAAATTATGGGGTGGGGGTAGAAGATCTAAATATTAAAAACATTATAATCATTAAAAAAAATTAGAAGTAGGGAGTCTTCTTAACCAAGACAGAAAAATCCTGAAACTACAAACAAGAAAGGAGACATATTTATAATAAAAAAAAATTTAAATGATTTATATAGGAAAAGATACCAAAAATGTTTTAATGTATATTATATGCAACGAGATAACATAACATACAAGAGCCCTTTAAAACTGACAATAAAAACAACTCAATAGAGAAAAATGAGGAAAGGATGTAAGTATAAGTAGTTCACTCATGAGCAAATCTAAATGGCAAGAGAAAAAAAGCTTAAATTTACTATAAGTTTAGAAAATATAAATAATGTAACAATGAAATTCCACTATATTCATTAGACTGCCAAAAGTTAAAAAGAATGACACATATTGCTGTTTAGGATGCTGGGGAAAGTTATGATCATATACTGCTGGCAGAAATGTAAATCACTGTAATCTTCTGGAAAGCAATAAGACAGTATCTTAGCAGTCAAGCTACTGGGAATATATTCCATAACATAAAATTGCCCGTTTAGATTCGTTCCTTGTACTTCTGTTCATAACGGCCAAAAAATGTAAATAAAATCAATAATCATCTATAAAAAAGAAGAGCAGAATAATATTCACCATTTTATCATGAAATATTACACAACAATTAGGATGAACTGAGTTGGTTTTATTTCAGTTGATGTAACATTTCCATAGGGTACTATTGAGTAAGGAAAAAAGGTGCAGAAAAGCATTTAATATGATTGGATGGATGGATGGATGGATGGATGGATAAAATCCTTATATATGGTTCTATGAACATAAAGGAAAAGATAAAAAGATAAAGACAAGGTTGTTAGGCATTCAGTAGGGTTGAAAGATGAAAGAGAAAAAAAGGAAAGGAGAGACCACTCAAAAAGAAAACAAGCTATTTAATTTAAAAAATTGACACATAAGAGACTATCTCTTTTATGTACAACTACACAGATAAGTATGTGTGATTCTAAGGATGTATGAATTAATAAAGAGATTTGTAAAAAACAAAATTAACTCTGTCTACTGATACATGAGAACGTCAAACAAGATAATTTTATGTGAAAAAAGCAAGTTCTTGTGTGTATGGTGATTTATTTTTGCATATGTTTCAATGAGCAAAGAGAAAGGACAGAATGATAATACCAGGTTGTTAATTTTGCCTCCAGAGCTTGAGAATGGGTGACATGGGTGTGCATAGAATAAATAGAGTGTACCACTGGTTTATGATAATAAATATTTCCTCTATACATCTTTGTAAGTATTGTTATAAGAAGTGTGCATTACTATTGTAATTTAAGCAACAAAATAAAGGGAAATATACATGGTTATCAAGGAAAAAATAAAATTACTATTTAAGGTTAATGCTTTCAAAGTAGTTGAGGGAGTAAGACAGATCAAGGGAAATGATTTATTGTGAGTCCCTGGGGGAAGTTTCATTTATAAACATACATTTAAATCCAAAGCAAACATATTAAGCATTTACTTTGGTACAGCCTGAGGACTAGCATTTCTGAAAGTGTGGATTTCAAACCACCTCTTATAGAATCACTGGGGGGACCTATAAAAAGGTATATTCCCAAACCCACCTCAGGTTTTCTGAACTAGAGTCTCTAGGGAGACTCATTTTTAACAAGCGCTTTCCCCTCCCTGGTATGAATCGACGCAAAAAGGTGAGAGACAGAGCTTTAGATCAGTGGTTCCAAGAATTGACAAATCGTTAAGAATCACCCATTTTAAAAAATACAATCCAGAAAGTTTGTGAAGCACAGCCTCAGGCAGTTTCAGTGGGGTCCTCTTATAAAACAATTGATAGAGCCCAGAAAGAGGACCACTGCTTTACTGCAATGTAGTTATAATTTTACAGCAATATTAACAGTGTTTATCCAACAGAAAAGGGAAAGTGAGATCGCAGGTTGTTTTGGTGAGATATTTATGCTAATATTTTCTCACACTTACAGTCTCTTTCTCTTTCCACATAGGCCACCTTATAATAACTATGATCTTCCTCCTAGCACATGACTGATTCCCTGGCCTATCACTTTGGGGCTTTTTTTTTTTTTTTTTTTGTCATTCAGAGACCATCAAATGGCAAACCCAGAAATGTAGTTCTTGCGGCAGAAATTCCTGAAAGGGAACCGCTTGGCATTTGTTAGCACACAATAAAAAATTCCCAGCTACTATAGGAACTATTTGAGCAGAATTTGTATCAGGGAGGACTTAATATATTTTTCCTAGTTCAGCTCACAGCCTCGTGGGTGATTAAGTCCAAAAGCTCAGTTACCAATCTCCAACAGGTAGACAACAGGCTGCAAATCCAGTCTAAGTTCCAACTCAAACTGTGTGGTTGTGGAGAAGTTACTTCACTGTGCCTCTGTCTCTGTCATTATATGAAGAGACTGGGCTTAAAGAACTTTACAGATGTATTTAACATCCTTCTGTAAGTTTTAAGATATTTAGTAGAAGATAGTCTTACAGCAAATGCAATGCTCTGTAGAAATTTAGGGGACTCCAATAATGTAGAGATAAATAGAATTTAAATTTACAAATATTCTGGGTATTCTATGGCCCTTGTGCTGTATTTTATGGGGTTTGCCTTTTTGCAATGCTTTTCAACTTCTGGGTTCCCTCAAATCCCATGTATTGTCAAGCTTTGCTTTTTAGACATAATGAATATGGCCAACCTGGAAATCCATGTATAACAAGAAGAAGAAATGTTTTAGCTGGTATAAGAATTCTTAGAAAGAGAATAACTCTGTGTTAAGAAAATGCAACAATAACTTTGTTTGGAATAGAAGGTGAGATATAATAGGACCTGAGTATGGGTAAAACTGTTCTGCCTGAGACAAGGTGATGGACTGTTTGCTTTAAAAAAGGAAATTTTTAAAAAGAGAGAGAGAAAAGAAAAGAAAGGAAAGGAAAGGAAAAGGAGAAATGAAAATAAAGGAGAAAGTGGAGGTAAAGTAAGAAGTAAGGCTGTGCACTGTGACTGGATTTCTGTAGAGAGCCTCCGTGTCTGCATTAAAACCTACCAAATCCACAAATGCAGGCTGATAGTAGATTAAAAAAAAAAAAAAAAAAAGCAGAGGAAGCTTGAGGCTTCATACATAAGCGACAAGGGGAGAAATTACAGAAAGCATCCTGGCAATGCATTTGGGGCTTTAACCAGGTTTACAGAAATCCTCACGGGGCAGGGAAGCTCATAAAAACACCTAACCAACTGACTTCTGTGTACTTTAAAGATCAAACATTAGTACATTATTAAGGATCTGAGAATTTTACATGTGGATCCAGAACAAATAATAGCATGTCTGGGTCAAATGAAGTCTTCCGTACCAATAACGAAATCTGACTATGGAGAAGAACATCACTATACTTTAAAAATGTGAACAAAATTGGTTCCCTGATTTCTGTACACAAACTAGCTCAAGTAGATAGCAATATGCTAAGCCTGTAACTAATGTAAAGTGTTTTTGTCATGTGGAGAACATCAACTGGCAAAACCATTTGCACTGTTTAGACAAACACAATTTAAGTGGGAGTAAGAAATATAAAAACTAGTTCATAATTGACTTTCAACATTTACATATTTATTTGTTTACCAGGTATTTATTGAGCACTTCCTATATGCATTCCATTGCAGAATCCCTAAGGGAATTTAAAGATATATAAGAATCCATTCTTGAAGAAGCTCGGTAACTAAGGAGACAGACTTTTAAGCACAGTAAGTTAAAAAGGAAAGAGTAAATGAAAATTGATTTTTTTAATTGGCTAGAAGAGAATTTCAGAAGCTGAAGTGTTCTTGGTTATATTTTAGGAACTACATTAATACCTAGTAAGTCACAAAGCTAACAAAAGCTATATAGTATTTCATGTAACAGGAAGTTCACTTTGAATTTAGTAATCAGTGAAGCCTCCGTAATGGAGAAGTTAGACTTTACATTCCAGCATAAACAATGTGGAGGCTAAAATGTTAGGACATGATCAGGCTGCTGGGCTGAAACAGCATTTTGAGAGGCAAACACAGAGATTTTGTGGAAGAGGAAAGGAGAAAGCACCAGGAGCCTAGGATCTACCCCTCTCTAATTAAGAGACCTGGGACAGGTTGCTTACCATTTTCAAATATCTGCTTTCAGATTATAAAATAAAAATTAATACTATCTACCTACCTTCCTCATAACTATGCTATAAAAAATTAAATAAATTCACATATGTGGAAGAAATACAAACACTAAAGTTTCATACAAATATAAGTTAATTTTCTTTTTCTTACTATCAGAGACTCATCCATTTTTAAGATGGATAACCTCTTGGGTTCTCAAAAAAGGGTCTTACTCACATTCATCTTAGCCATCCTGAAATCTAACACTCGTGATATCTCTAACTCCTATCTGTTCTCTCAATTTCAGTTTAACTTTGCCCCTCCATCTTAGGCTTTTAATATACTGGTAAGCCCACTTTCAAGGTTCCCTGCCACCTGCTACCTGACCATGATACTGCCTTCAGAATTAAGAAAATAAATGGTTGTCCACTAGTGCTCAGCTGACACTGACTTGTCCCTGCTTGGACAAAAACCTACATAGATCAGTCAGATCTGATGTGGAAATTTACACACATGAACCTGGAGTAACACACATCATCAACACTAGAATGGTTTCTGGAGTTATTCTGAGAGTAAAAGGAGCCAAAACAGTTTTAAGTACATGTTGGGAGGATGGCAATTAACAGATACATGACTTTATAGGAGTATTAATGTAACTGGATTAAGAGTGAATTGAATGGAAAGAGGACTGTGTGCCAGTGTATTCCATTATCAAGTTTAGGTATATTATCTCACAAATATTCAAAAGACTCTTAATAGATATTAATTAACTTATAGCATAGCTTAAAGGCAGTTTACAAAAATGCACACAACATGATAAATTTATTTTTTTAAAGAGAAAATCATATAAAATGTAAAATGAAGGTAGGAAAGATATGATAAACCCAAGAGTGATGTTAAAATATAAAATCATGCTTCAAAGTTATTTATCTTCATAGAGAGAAGCCAAAAATTCATCTGTGCATATATTATAGCATCCTACAGAAAGAATGAAATGCAATCTGCTTCACATATTATAATTATAATTTTTAAAATAACACTTTCTCAATTATTCAACAAATATTTATTGAGTACTATGTGAAAGGCAAAAGTACAGTTCAAGAGCTACCAGTACATCGGAGAACAAGATGGACAAAATTTCTCTTGGAGTTTACACACTTGTGAGGGAGACAGATAATACACAAATATATACTATAGCATCAGGTAGCAATAAGTGATAGGGGGAAACTAAAATACAAAATAGAGAGTGACTAAAAGAGGAGGTATTGTTATTTTAGATCAGGTAGCCAGGGAAAACATCTTTGAGGAGATGACATATGAGCAGAGACATGACCAAAGTTTATTTCATTCTCAGTTTGATAGGAAGCCACTGAAGATTTTAAGCAAGGAATTATACAATCTAATTTATATACTAAAAGGATCCCTCTAGCTTTTGTATGGAGAACGGACTGTGGGCAGATAAGAGACACCAGGGCAAGGAGCCAGAAAGTTCTTCCCATAAGAAAACAATGGCTTAGACAAGAGGAGTACCAGCAGAGGTGATGAGCAGTTGGGAGTTGGAATGTATTATGAAGAAGGCTTGCACATGAATTGGACATGGGATGGGAAGAAAAGAGCAGCATCTAGGAAGACCCCTAAGTTTTTAACTCGAGCAAATGAGTGGTGGGTCTATTTATTGAGAGGGAGATGCCTGGGAAAGGTGCAGGTTTAGGAAGCAAAATCAAGAATGAAGGTGCCTGAAAAACACACATTTGAAGAAGGAAGTCAGGACTGAAGACATAAATGCAAGGGTCATAAATGTTTATATACTATTTAGATATTAATTTAAATTTTAGATAGGACCAGACAAGATTCCTAGGGAGAGTACAGATAGAGAAGAGACCATGCCTAAGTGCTGAGTCCTAAAGGCATTTCAACATTCAGAGTTGGTGAGTTACTTTCTCTCTGCACACTACCACCCTAAGGAGATAAATAATGGCAGTTTGCTTAGGACTGAAGGCTTTCCCAGCAGGAAATCCTTTGCAGGATTCTGAGTACTAAAAACAGAGTACCAGGCAAAGTTGGATGAGCTGATCAGCCTAAACCCGCAGTCCATCCATTCACCACTCTTTCTTCCCTGCCCTATGCCCAGGAGACTGACTTCAACAGACCACGATCAACCCCAGGCTGCCTTCCTCCTGTCTTCCTAGGGCTCAGCAAATGAAAGATATCAGCAGATCAGAAGGTGGGAAGAAACAAAGGAATGAATATATCTTTCAGTCTCCCCACCTTCCTGCAAAAATGGCAGTTGCCACTTCTGTGCAGTAGCCCTTTTTTTTTTTCATGGATCCAAGGTCCTCCTCCAAGCTCCAATTATAGTACTCCCTCCCCTACATATTCAGGCCTAAGGGTGGTAACAGCTTTCTGGCTGATGCTAATCCCCAGGTGTCTCCCAGTCCTTTACTGTTCCCTGTATGCACTCTAACCTGCATGTCCTTCTCTTAAAGTCACCATGGTCAAAGCTGATAGGGCCAACTAATTCACACGACTGTGAATTCTCACAAGAGAGCAGGACAATCCATCAAAGGAGAGGTTTGTGAGGTAGAAGAAGCAAGGGGGTTCAAGGACTAAGAGGCCAGGGGAACTATGAGTTGTCAAGGTCAGTGATTTTCAGTTTGGTAACATCTTCTCCTGAGAGGTGTTTTAAAAACCTGTGGAGGTGATTTTTGCTCCCATAATAATTGGGAGGGTGCTACTGGCATTTACTGGGCAGGAACTAGGGATGCTAGAAGCACTCCTATATTCTGGATGATTTCAATTGTCAAAGAATTGCCACATGTCCTGGTAAATTTTGAAATGTCTGGTTGGACATCCACATAAATGGGGGCAAAAAGAACCCCCCAAAAAAGTTTGGTCTAAGCTTAGACTCTAACATAAAGTATTTTTTGCACAGTTTTAATATACATTTTACATTTTTAATAAATGCAAACACCACGTAAATCAAAGGAAGGTTGTATGAATTTATTTGGAAATTTACCAAAGTAATTTATCATTTCACAAAAATTGCTATGACAGCATGGTATTTAATTCTCCATTATAACATAGCCATTTCAGTCTGTAATTGTATATTTATTACAAGCAGATTACCATGTGTTTATGTCTTCTAGTATACTTCTAGTACACTGCTCTTCTTGAGCAGTCATATGTTAAAGTACGTATTATTATATTAGATACTATTTTTCTCATATTATGGTTAAGTAATTATACCGACTTTTTAATAATTGTATTTGTTGGTAGATAATATTATTTATGAAATTCATTTCAAAATAGTAAAGGGAACACAGGAATGTTATAAAACATAAATATTTGTTATGGGTGAAATACTGGGTCTGACACAGTTGAGAATAACTTTTAAACATGGACACAGAAATCAGTGAGAATGATGACAATTTACTAAAAGGCAGGTACTAAAAATCTTCAATGAGTGACTAAGGCAATAGCTCTGAAACGCTGCTGCACCTGGGGAGCTTCCTTTCAGTCCTAATACCCACGGTGGCCATGTCAGAATCTCTAAGGGTGGGGCCTGAGCATCAGCATTTTTAAGAACTCCTCAACGAAGCCAAGTTTGAAAAGTCTGAATGAAGAGACCAGAAGAAAATTACAAGAAGGAGGAATTGAAGATGGTCAAGTCTGGTGGCATGCCATTTAAAGAATCAGTGGTTTTTCAGAAGTGAGGGAAGGAAGACATGGACCAAAATTGACGATGGGGAGCACCTCTGGGTCTGAAGAAAACAATAGCCACCATTGAAAAGACTTCAGGAAATTGAAACCCTCCGGAATGACAGGTTATTATTATAAACTAGAGGAATACAGTAAAGGGGACATTTAAGAATGAGGTTGGGGACATAGGGATGTCTGCTAAGTTCCAGAGGCACAGTGGAAGGGCACAGAGCCGCTGGGGAAGGAGACAAGTTTGAATCATATTAGGAGAGGTACGCAGAATATGCTGATAAAAAGAGTTCCAGGACTGACCTGGCAGAGACAGATGGTACATACAATGGGGCCTGTCCTGATGTTTTTAGAGGAAGATGGGCAACCACTCTAATTGTAGACCCTGTAGCAGACACTGTCAAGTGCTCTCTCTGCCTAGGGTATCTGGGATCCCTTTTACCACTTCTGCTACCCTTGCCCCAGCTTCTTTGCACTTTTGCTTACAATGGCTGGTGACTGCAACTCTCTTCAGAGGATTGCCCTTGAGCTAGTGGAGCCATGTGGCAGAGCTGGAAATACCTGGGCACTTATGCTCCCACCAGGGAAGCCTTAGCCAAACCATGACTGGTACAGCAACATGAAACCCAGCTCCCTTGGCTCGTCAGAAAAACTCCAGGGTTTAATTTATATTTCAGGGCTTTCCTGTAGGATCAAGCTGGAATGATCTTTCCCAATTTTTCTAAAATTGTCCCTTTGCTTTGGCTTCTTTCCCTTCCCTGTCCTGCTTTTCCCACTTCCTTACCAGTTTCTCCTGGCAAACACTTCAATTAAATCACTTGCTTTTGAATTCTTGTCTTGGGTCAGCTTCTGGGAAACTTGGCCAAGACAACCTTCTTATGGTGGACAAGCAGCAGTACGTGTTAGCAGAAGCAGGAAGCACCCTGGGGGCTCCCAAAACACCAGCTGAGTATAATATCACTGTGTGAAAGGGGGGCAGTTTTAACACTTCCAAGTGGAATTACTGAGATGACTAATTTTGACAGACCACAGAGTAGGTTTTTCAATGGTCCTTATAAAGAAAATAAAATCTTCAATAACACTTTCCAGGATCTCTAACACCAATTTACAGAAGGATGTTTTCTACATCATTATTTATCACTCAATATAATCAAATGCTGTTGTTTAGAAACAAGCAACTATATAGGCTGCCAAAACAACGTGGTAGTATGTGAACCCAGCTGCCTGCAGTTTCATTTTACCTAGACATAGACTTTAGATTACCTAGAAAAACAGAGGGACCTATATCCATCGGGAAATCCCCCTAAAATACTGTTTTAAAGAACAGATTTTCCTCAACCTATGATGGGGTTATGTCATGATAGACCCATCATAAGTACAAAATAACAGAAGTCAAAAATGCATTTAATACACCTAATCTACTGAGCATCATAGATTAGCCTGGCCTACCTTAAACATGCTCATAAATCTTTTCCATTAGCCTACAGCTGAGCAAAATCACATAACACAAGGTCTGTTTTATAATACAGTGTTCCATACCTTATGCCATTTGTTGGATACTGTATGGAAAGTGAAAAACAGAATTGTTGTATGGGTACGGAATGGTTGTAAATGTGTTCATTACTCTTGTGATCGCGTGGCTGACTGGGAGCTGTGGCTACCACTGCCCGGCATCAGGAGGGAGTTTCATACTGCATATTGATAGCCCAGGAAAAGATAAAAATTCAAAATTCAAAGTATGGTTTCTACTAAATGTGTATCACTTTTGCACCAACAATAAAGTCAAAAAAATTATAAAGTGAACCACCATAAATTGGGGACCATCTATAGTCAAGCTTTTGATAAATATTGAGCAGCGGTAAGTTCAAATCCTTATTTTTTTTTACCTGATTAGCATTCAAAACTAAACCTAATTTGCTGGTTAAATGAAGAGCAACATATTTTAAGTGTCAGTCAAGGTGATACTATAACTGTCAGACATTTGAAGATGGGCAAAAATGATGAAGCGTAAGTAATAAGAATTAATGCATCTACCTGATTTCTGTTTCTTGTCCTTTCCAATATTCAGTATTTGGAGTTAGAGTTCAAGTAGTGTGTGGGAAAAAAATGGTCCTTTCTACTTAAACTCAAAGTCCCAGAACTATGACAGTAAGAACAGAGACTTTCACAACCACTGCTTCATATTAGGAAATGTATAGGCTTTGCTTCCTCTTTTCAGAAGTCCCCTTTAAGTTCCAAAGGGAAGAACAAAGGAGAAAATATTTCCAAACCAAGATTAAGAAAAGGATGAATTCAAGAGATAATGGATACAAATGATTACATAAACACTCTCCTTTTAGGGAACATCTTGAGAAATTGAGTGATGGTTATAATGTGGAATTTTTCATCAATAGATTCATACAAGCTTAATACCAACATAGTACTAACTTTCTATTACCAGCACAGTAATATTAGGATGTGCTTATGACAATAACTGAGTTCATTACATTTTTTTCCTCCCTGTTCTAGTGGGAGGGCATATCCAACACTCAAAGCAGCAAAACTGTTTAAGTGTACAAGTGTACCATGTAAGGTTGCCAAAACTTAAGCTCTCTTAAGCTCCTTCTTCAAGAGTCAGCCCACTGAAATGAGAGGACCCCACCAGCAGGGTAATGAAGGATGGGTTACTTTCTGTAGATTGAGGGTAGGGAGGAAAACTCCCCATTGGGGAGGGAGGAGGAGGGATGACTCAATAAGACCATTAACCCAAGGAACTGCACTGGGGGACGTCCCCTATGGAGCATCCAGAAAATAAAGTTGCTGTAGGAGAAAATCAGTATTTGGCAGCCAACTGCAGAGCCATAGTTAGATGAAGGAGCAACAATCCTCAGATGACAAGGACAACAAATTCACTACCACTTTCCAACAGTAATCAATAGTCAGAACTTCTTCCTTGCTCCTCTCACCTACATACACACACACACACACGCGCACGCACACACGTGATAAGCAAGCAAAGGTGCATGGAATGTGGAGGAGAGAAGAGGAAAAAGAGGAATCAGGCTACCTTCCTTTCCATTGCAAATAATTTTTTAGCAATCTTGGAGCTGAATGCTGAACTTCTGGAGACTGTTCACTAACAAAATAAATACGGATTTTGTTCCCCAAAGTGAATAGAAGTGATTAATAAATGCCACTTGCTGTGAATTTTATATTATCTTCTCAATCCACTGGAATTTGTCAGCTAGTATCTATTACTAGTGATAATAGAAAAAAAATGCTGTCGTTCCAGCCATGTTTGGCAAACCATGAACAGTGATAAGGAAACTGGACTATGAATATCATCCAAGTTTGATGGAATTGTGCAGTATCTAAACAGAAGAAAACATTAAAATACTGGTGAATAGTTTGATGAGATGTCTGACCATGACATGCAGACTAAATCAAAGTTTCATTCATTGATAAAGTTAAATGTTGAATGGAAAAAAAAAAATGCTGTCTTTACTGAGTTGCTGAGTTGTATTTCTATAAGGGTCTGACCTCAATCATTAACCTGGACTTCATCAGATTGACCTTTAATCCATTCAAGCATTTATTAAAGAAAAAAGCTGTGTAGTAGAAAGAACTATACTGGTCTAAGTGTCAATCTGGCTCTATCATATACCAACTTTAGGATTTTAGGAAAGCTTCTCTTGTAACATCTCTGAGCCCTATTTTTCTAAAATTTAAAATGGGGTCCATAATACTTATCTATATGGTAAGCACTCAAGCTCAAGAATGTTTATTTTCATTCCACTCATAGCCTCAACTTCTAGACCAATTTTAAAGACTATTTCTTTCAAACAATAGAAATTAATTAATTGCATTAATTTCTGTGGTGTTATCTTTTTAATCAATGAGCTATTTCCTTCTTAATTATGCTAAAGAAGTGAACAGATAGTTTCCCTCTGGGATATTTTGTTCTTGTTGTTTTGCATCTTTAAACGATACTTAACATTTGGGCAGCTATTGTCTATAAATCTAGAGTATGTGTGAATTTAGAGCCCCAATTCACCTTAGCTTGTTAAATCTGTGCCTTAACGGCTTTCACAGAGCAGGAATACCAACATGACTGAGTTGTATGCCTTCCCTGTGTGCATATTTGTCTTCCTTCCTTGTTATTTGAGTTAGTCCTTTTAATTTTTTTTAAGACAACAGTATGTTTGCATTTGGCCTAGTTCAGCTATAATAAATTCTTGCTCTATCCCATGACAGGTTTTCTCAGGCTGCCATATAAGTGTCCTGTATCCTGTCAAACTTGCTATTTAAATATTTGGATTTTTCTTCTTACTTTCTTATGGCTTATTTTCCTCCTAGTTTTTGGTGATGATTGTACTCTGACCCTCAAAGGCTCTAATTTGCATGCCCTTAGTAACCAATTTATAGATAGCTGCTGTAATAGTCCATAACAGAGCCTGGAGTCTTTAAAATAGTTCCCTGTAGCAAATCATATCTATAAACATTTTATAGAAAGGGTAAGTCAACATGTTTAAACAGGCTGCCTCAGAAAGGACCTGTATAATTTATGGAGTAGAATGGAAATATTGCTACTCGAAGCATTTTCTCATCCCACTAAAACTACAGTGTGGCTTCAATGTTCAGTTACTGAATGTTAAGGTAAAAGATAGAGGAGGAGGAAATAAATCTTCAGGTATTCTTCTGTAATCTATTTCTTTTTCCATCTTTCCATGAGTATAAATAGCTCTGGATCACATCTCTTGAAATTCTCCTTCAATTTCCCTTGGCCCTGGGCAAATTATATGATTAAGTTACCTCTGTGCCTCAGTTTCCTCATCTGTAAAATGAGGATGATAACAGCAATTTCCTTCCTAAGGTTGTTGAGAGGAGTACATGAGTGTATACATAAAAGGCGCTTAGAAGAACCCTGGCCTTCAATAGGCACTCAGCAAGTGTTAGTTATAATTTTTACTCCCTCCATCACCTGTTCAGTGCCTTCTTCATCTCCTCCAGACCCTATCAAGCTAATGAGGCAAAGGAAGATGGAGGACCAAAGCCAAGGAGAAAGATAAGTCCTGTTCTTGGATTCACACATCTCAGGTTGACTATCACTTCAGGGAAGACTTTGAATCTTTTGTTCCAGTCCAATGTTTTCCATGTAGCTGTTCTTTACCCCCTGTCCTCTCCTGTCCTGTAGACTTCCCATATATCTCTTGAATCTTTTTTGTTTTGTTTTGTTTTTTCATTATGTTCAGTTAGCCAACATATAGTACATCATAAGTTTTTGTTGTAGTGTTCAACAATTCATTAGTTGCATATAACACCCAGTGCTCATCCCAACATGTATTTCAGTGAACAAGACCACAAATGAAACATTCTTGTTTTACTTTCAATTTATTATCCCTGACACAAGGAACAAGCAACAAAGTAAGGGGAATCAGAACTAGAAGAGAGCAAGTTGTGGACATGGAAAGATAATAATAACAGTTGAGAAAATGACTTCTAGTAGTAGACCTTCCTCAAGTTTCCAAGGGTCACTGCCCTATATCCTTCCTTCAGTAATAACCCTGGGCACAGCTCAGAGGTGTATCAGGAAGCCAAACAGATGTTCTGGCTCCATAGAGGAGATTATGTTCTGGTCATTGAGAGAGCAGCATACCATTTCCAGCTGTAATCAACATAAATTGAAAAAATATTTCCCTAGATCTAACCTATGCAATAATACTTATTGAATACCCACTATGTGGGTATGCACACTGAGGTATGAAATGATAAATAAAATACAGTAGTTTGTCTTCAAGTAGCTCATGATCTAGTAGGACAAAAAAAGTAACTATACAAGTAGCCATAATATAAGGCAGCAAATATTAAGTGTTACAGGCAACAAATAAGGATCTCTGAGGCAAAAACTGAAAAGTGTAGTCAGTTCCCATGAATTTACCATGAAATTCATCTTTTGCATCAGAATCTCTACTAAAATAGCTACTTGACATTCAAATAAAAACTGACTAAGTGCCTGGTCTGATCAAGGCTCCGTCCTGGATTCTACGGTAGGTGCAAAGGTTACCAGGTAACCTATAATCTTGTTGGGGATATAAAACATACACACAACGATATAAAAGCTGAATGTTAAAAAGGCACATGGGAGCACAGAGCAGAAAACCCTGCTCAGCAGACCCACACAGGCGACATGGATGGAGACAGCTGCCTCCCTAATCCAAGCCCGCTCCCAGGTCTCAGGTGGGCTTTAGCAATCACTCTGCAGTGATCTTGCTTCTGCTCTTTCCCCTGGCAACCTCCCCTTCCTCTCACTTTGACCACAATGATTTTAAAATGTAAAAATCAGATCATGGTTCTTCCTGGTCTACAGCCCTTCAAAGGCCTCTTATTGCCCTTGGAGTCAAACCCAGACACTGTCACAGCCTAAAGCTTGGGGGGTGGGGGCCTGGGCCCTGCCTATATCTATATGCTCAGCTCACACCACTTGCCCACTCCACTGTATCACTGCTGGCTCCTTGCCAGTCCTTGGCCTTGTCAAGCATGTTCCCTTCTCAGCATCTTTGTACTTGTACTTACAGACCCCTCTTCCCAGGACTCTCTTCCTCTCCACACTTTCATTGTTGGTCATACCTGGATCTTAGCCTTGCCTCTGGAGAATCCCCGCTCCTGCCCTCCAACCTGGTAGTCAGTAGCTGCCAGTGTTACTTCCTGTGCCCAAGTCATTCCCTTGATACTCTGCCTGCTTTTCGGGTGCAGTGGCACTGAGATCTCCCTTTACTATCCCTAGAATGGATCTCAGGCAGGCTTCTTAAGTCTCTTCCTGGGGCAAAGTAGCCCCATGTACCACTGCTGGGGCAGTGAGTCAGTCTTGGCCAAAGTGTGATGACATGAGTGTTGGTTATGAAACCAATGCTGTATTTCTCATGCTTTTGCTCATTTCCTTTGTGACCTCAATCAAGGTACTCAACCTCTCTGTGTCTTTCTATCTCCATTTGGAAGGTTCCCTATGTCCCTTCTAGGTCCAAACTTCTTTCCTCTATTCCTCCATTTCTTCATCTCAGACATACTTACTGAGGGCCTACTTTATGCATGGTACTGTGCTAGCCCCAAGGGCTAAACTGTGATTAAGACACCCAGCATTTATGCATTTAGGAGCTTAAATGGGAGCACAGGAGATAGACACTAAGCTTAAATGGGAGCACAGGAGATAGACACTAAGCAGTTTTATCCCATGTGCTGATGGAATAACAATCTCCTCCCCAAACCCCTGAATGGGTCTCCAGACAAGGGAGAAGATAAATACTTGGATTTTTCCAGATCCTATTACAGAAACCAGTGGAAAAGAGTACCCTTCCCAGAAATTTAAATTGGCAAAAGGTACAAGGAAAACGGACATTTCAAAACTTCTCATAGTTGGGTATTTTGCTTATTTGTTTTTCCTAAAGAATAGATGGCTTTGTTGTTTGAAAAGGCGCAACAATGGGTTCTGCTTTTTATGTACTTCTTAATGTGCTGATAAGCTTCTGAGCACAATCTAAAAGCAGGAGAGTAAACAAAGGAAAAGTGTCATTTACCTACACAAACTGTCATCTCCACTAAGGAGAGGGTAAACTGTACCGATTAAGTCAGATTTAGGGAAAAGTTTTTATTCCTTAATATGGATCTAAGCTAAGTCAATGAGTATTATTGTTTTCCCTGGAGTGTGTGTGTGTGTGTGTGCACGCACACATGTGTGTGTGTGTATGGAAAATGTTCCAACAGTTTCTTCCAAGAGATTTAAAAAAAAAAAAGGAAATACGCCTTCATTTCATAGGACTGGAAAGTCTGCTCAAGTCAGCTACCTTGACATGAAAAACCCTCTCTAAGTGGTCTTACAGAATGCCTCTATGATTTTATTTCAGACAGAACTCAGATTTTAAGAAACATCCCAGTATGGTTAGTTGCATAGCTTCACTAAACCTGGCAGACAGAAAGGCAAAAACTACAAAGCAAGATCAGCATTTCTGAGTAAGAGTTGAACAAATAAATCAAAATTTGCCCCAGGATAATCTGAAGAGCTCTTACTCTCCAAGGTATAGAGGGCATACCTCAAGCCTGGGAGAGGGATTAGAAGGTAAGGCTGCCCTTTAGGAGGACCTACGGGAAATCCTTTCCCTTAAACTTCTGGAATAGTGACATTTCACAAACAGTGTCAAGATGTTTTTCTCCTGTACTATAACCTCCTCTGGTAATCCCTAATGCTTGAGTAAAGTGAGCTACACATGGACAACCTTTCGTTGGTAGGATTGTGAGTAATTAGCTTAGAAATCAGTGAAGAGAATGGTGGCCTTTCTCACATCACTTCCTGCTGATCTAGTAGCATGTACTGAAGAAGACCATGGTCCTAGTGTCACACAAAGGGAGGCCAAGCAAGCAACATTCAAGACATTCACTGCTGAGAGGAGAACAGAGGAGACCTTGATGTGGTGAAGTTGATGCCAAGTTAGTAGACTCAAAATGGCCAGGAGCCAAACAGTCCTTTTTTACCAAAAATACCAGAGGAAAGAGATTCCTAAAAAAGGTGTAGGTGATGTTTAGGAAACAAGCACATATACAAAATTACAACTGTGGTGGGTAGTCCCTGGGAAAGCCTGAGCACTGAGAGATTGAAGAATGGAGAAACTAAGTCTCAAGGTCTGAAGACTGAGTAGAACTCATCAAGTTGAAGGGGAGCATGACAAAAGAGCACCCATGGCAAGGAGAAGAGCAAGGTGAAAGCTGAGGGGTGTTCAAAGAATGGAAAGAAGGCCCCAAATGGACAGAATGAGACAGAATGAGGCTGGGGAAGCTGGAGGGAACTGGGTCCTGCAAGGACTTTAGGCAGTTTAAAAATGTTGAATTTTATCTTAATACAAATACAAGAAAGTTAGGCATTTCCTCCAGGTCCCTAAGTCTAAGTGCCATTAGCGATAAGAAGTGAATTCGTGTTCTGGCTCGCAAGAGAAGGAAAGCACAATCCCTTTAGGGACCAGGAAGAGTTTACTAGAACATGTATATTCCGAGGATGATCATGGTTGATACAACTGACAGGCTGAGAGAAGAGAACGGGGTTTCTAAACAAGAAAAAAAGGGAACACTTGTAGTTCAGAAGAGGAGAATTAAAATCGTTTTCATACCAGGGAGTAGCTAAGTCCATCTGCAAAAAACAAGTCATAATCTCCCCCCTCCATACAAAATAATTATTTCTACTTGCAAAATATCTCAATTCTGATTGTTTTCTTGCCAATGACATGTGTAATTAAATATTTAAGACAAGATGAGCTTTGATTTTCTTTGACAACTAGACTGCAGGATAATTTCTAGTGTTATCATTGTTGTGTTACCATTGAAATTCTTTCATGTTACAGGTTTACTCATTAATCTAAAATAATCTTTTCAAGGAACTAGGTTTAGATATTTTCCCTCTTAACTATGTCTACACCATAGGAGTATACACACAATTAGGAACAAACTACAATTCCTGACTTCCTGCCCACTCCTCCTAGGTTATTGGACCACCTACAGTTTTTAAGAGTAATTTGAAGTGATATTGGTCTAAACTTTTTTCTAGATCACTTTTATTCAGAAAAATAAATCTCTTAGTTGGGATGTTTTGAGCTGCAAACGACATAAGTAACTGTAAGTCATTTGATCAATAATGGGTGAGCAATTGTACAAAACAAGGCAGGTGGTTTCAGGGCTGAAAGTCATAGACAAAATGGCCTGAGCAAGGGCCTGGGTGCTCTCCACCTTTCTGCTGCCATTTACAGTCTGTTGGAGAGGTCTTCCTTATGGCTGAAGATGTGGGTAGCAGCTCCCAATATCACATATAGACACATTGGCGTCTATCCTAATGAGGATGACTTTTCTTTTATAAAGTCTCCTTTTATTAGAAAGAAAAGAGTCTCCCCAAAACTCTCTGATGGAAATCAGGCTTCAGTGGTCACATCTAGGTCACAAGTACATGTGTCACGCAATCACTGGAAAGATGAATAGGATTAAAATGGTTTGTGAGACCAATAGTGATTTATGCTTCAAGGCATTATGAGTTTCATCTTTACTGAGCAGAGCGGAAGGTGAACGCTAGAGTAAAAGTAGAAATCTCCTAGAAGAGCACAAAGAGGGGAAGACAAGAGAGGGCAGGAAAAGCCAAGAGAACGAATAATTCTGAAATTAGAGGGCCTGTTTAAAGAGGAGACAGCATACTGCAAGAAAACAAATAGCAGGGTGCTCTATATTCTTGGCCTTAAGGGGCAAGAGAAAGAGTGGTTATCAAGACCCAAAAGGAGGAGGTTATGTTGATACCCACCCCTTTTGAAACCTTTTTAAGGCCAAATTAAAAAGGCAACCCCACAATGAAGGAGCCCAGGAAACCACCTGGACTTTGCTCATCTCTTCTGGTTGCCCATTGGCCAATCATGCCTGGAAGCCAGAAGGCAAACAGTTCATCTAGCACAGTCTCTTTTGGCAGGATGAGGGGAATGGGGGAGAGCTGATTTGCAGGTGCAAATGTAGCACAATCAACATAGCCATTGATTAAATCTATTCTGGCTGTCCCTGCAAATAGAAACCATACTGCACATGCCTTTTCAAACAAAAATTAAGTACTTTTAATTAAGTAACGTAGAGTTGTTCTCTTTCCCTTTCTTATCCTAGTCCTCTCAAAGTATATCTACAACATTGACTGTTTCCTTTAATTAGTAACAGATTATTTTTTCTTTAGCTTGATCATTTAGCAACATGTTAACAGCCATTCAAAATGGTTATACACACAGGCAGAGGCTAAAAAAGAACTCAGTACCTCCACTGTACATGTGGGACAGAAGACCCCTCATGGAGTTGTCCTACAATTTACGTTTTCAAAGCCCTTTTTAAAAATTGAATAATTCGGGGCACCTGGGTGGCTCAGTCGTTAAGCATTTGCCTTCAGCTCAGGTCATGATCCCAGGGTCCTGGGATTGAGCCCCGCATCACGCCCCCTGTTCAGCGGGAAGCCTGCTTCTCCCTCTCCCACTACCCCCTGCTTGTGTTCCCTCTCTTGCTGTCTCTCTGTCAAATAAATAAATAAAATCTTAAAAAAAAATTGAATAATTCTTCCCAAAATTCTTTACAAGATCCTCTAACATTTTTCAGGTTGGTTCAAATTTTTTCTATCCTCTAATTCCTGCAGCATCAGGAGAAAGAAAAAGACAGAACTGTATAATAGAAACCACAGGAAGAAGAAATAAAACTTGCAGGTGCTAACCCTCAGATTTTCAGTCCCTTACTTTAATCTATATCCAGGCAACTCTTCCTTCTGCCCTTTGCTGCTCAGATAATAGGACAGTAAACTCCAAACAGATGACATACATGCCACCTCCATCTGAGGTCTATCAACTACTGCACTTGGCTTTCAAGAGCCTCATTTTGTCTTGCTCCTGGCTGGACTACTAGAGCACTTTCCAATGTGCTGCGAATATTAAGGTGCATGTACCATGCCTAATCAATTGACTCCATATTTTAAAACATGATGGTTTCAGGTGAAAGATCCAGAGAATGAATAAAATAGTTATGCAGTCCCCATTATATGGTACTAATTGATTTTAGTACCTCTTCTAAGCCAAAGAAATTTAAATGGGTTAATTTGGGATAGCTGTTAGCAACACTTAATCTTTTCATGCCTGAAATTTATACTTTATCTATGGCTAGAATTATGAAATCTCTTTGAAATACTTGATATCAAATAGAATAGAAAAGATAAGCTGGACTTTGTTTTAAAAAGCTAATGCTCTAATAGTTACTTGAGTCTTTTTGCTAACAGAAAGGCAAGATAATTAGTCCACAAATGTAAGATCCACAAGAACAGATACTTTTATCTGCTGTGTTCACTAATGTATTCTCAGTGGCGAAAACAGTGTCTGGCCCATCGTAGATACTCAATTAATATATGTTGAATAATGAATGAATAGCTAAAGCCCCAGAGTGAGACTATCAAATAATTTCAGTATCAAAAATATAGTTAGCTTATTGTAGGTGCTAAATACTAAAAACTACCAATACTAAAAACATTATTACCATTTTTGAATATTTACTCTTTGCCAGCTGAAGTTAGGTGTTTCATTTATAGTACCTTATTGAATCCTTACAAAAGATTCAATTTTACCATAAAACAAGTAGGAAGAATCCCATTCTTCAGATGAAAAAACTGAGACTTAAAGAGGCTATTATTTAGTGAGCCCAGAATTCACATCCTTATCTATATCTGTCTCCGAAGTTCAATCTCTAAAGCACAAAGCCACACCTACACTTTGTATCACCAAAGTGTAACATCTCAAACTTAGAATCCAAGATTTAGTTCTTGAATTAGAAAACCTTTCACTTAGGCTCAGGCAGTTCTAGATTTAAATTTCTATGAGGCCACTGTCCTCTGAGTGACAGTGCACAAGTTACTTAATTCCCTGGGTCTCAGTTACTTTATCTGTAGAATGTGTTTAATTATCCTACCTCAAGAGGATCTCACTAGAAATCAGTGGGACATTCTTATGAAGCTTGCCTAGTATATAATCGATGCTTATTTTTGTGCTTTTGTGACTCTAGCCACAAAAAAGCACAATGCATTGGTGGCTTAAATTATTATACTATGAAGCAAAAATGCATAGAAATGTGATCTAAGTAATTCCAACACTGAAAATACCTATTGTCACTCCATATTTTTTTTTCCTTTTTGTTAAGTGCGGGTGGAAAAGACTCCCAGGATCCTATGGTAAACTCTCTGTTTCACTTTGGCAATAGAGAGCTTTATCTATTAAGTCTTCAAGACCCAATCTCAGGAAATACCAGCTGCTGTTGATGACTGATGAAGGAAACATGAGAGGTCAGACTGACATTAAAGCCATTCTTGTTTTGGGGCGCCTGGATGGCTCAGTTGGTTGTAAGCTTTCAACTCTTGATTTCGCCTCAGGTCATGATCTCAGGGTCATGACATGGAGCTCACCTCAGGCTCTGCGGTCAGCTGGGAGTCTGCTTAAGATTCTCTCCCTCTCCCTCTGCCTCTCGCCCCCATGTGCGCAGGCACGCACAAGTGCTCTAGCTCAAATAAATAAAATAAATCTTAAAAAAAGTCATTCTTGTTTCATATATTTATAGCTTTGTTTTCAGAGCCTAAGGAGAGCACAGAAAAATAGAGAACATTGCCTGCTAATTACTAACTCCTAATTGCTAGCTGTTTTTCTTTATTAAACTTTCTGTTTTCTTCATAAGATCACAGACATTCTCCTTTATTGCTTAATTTTTCCAAATTACAGGTAAGCACAAGACATCCTCTGGAACCTATCTTCCCTGCTCTACTTACACCAAAGGGCATTTTTAATTACTTAAGCTTTTCAGGTTTTTTTGAGAATTATTACATACCAAAGTAGAACATCATCTTAAAATGGATATAATATCTAAGCTACTGTTCGTTTGAGTTCCTCGTTTCATTAAGGGCTTCCCTCTAAATGAGGGCAAGACATGATGGGCAGGGAAAAAAAGAAAGAAAAGAAAAAGAACCTCAAGAGAATGGAAAAATAAAATTAGCATACCCTCTTATTTTGTTGATTTTAGGAATTATTAACTTATTACAAATCTCTGACAGTAGACACAAAAGAAGCAATGTCTTGATATTATGGGAAGAAAATGAAGTACAATGGGGATGAGAAGGCGTAAGGTAACAATGTTTAAAAAGTGTTTAGGCATGAACCAAACAGGTGTAAAACAAGAGTTTAGGTGAGACAAAGGAGGATGTTCTGGATTTGACTGAGAAGACAACAGGGTAGTTCTGAGAACAATTTCAGAGAACAAGTTAGGCTAATGCACTTTCTCAACTTAGGCTGGTTGTGACCATCACCTGAGAAACTCTTTAACATCCTGATGCCTAAGCTGCCACTGGGCCACTGAAATCAGAATCTCTGAGAGTGGGATCTAGGCACCATATGGTTTTAAGCTCCTGGTGATCCCCACAAGCAGCCAAGGCTGAGAGCAACTGCGCTAAGCACAGAGATTGCAGTGCATGATTCCTCCCATCACTTTGAATCACACAGACATCCAAGTGGGCAAAAATCATTATTTTTAAAGCGACAGTAACAGACCAAACACATTTTCCTGTATGAATTCACTGGCTGAGGTTCCTGACAACTTATGTCCATCATTCGTAGAACTGGAAACAATGCTCTGAGTAAGAACTGAGTTGCAGCTCTGACCGAGTCTTCAGAGTGACGGAATTATAAACAAGGGGCTGTTGGATCTCTGTACTCCCCTACAGCTGCTGAAAATCTAGATCTCTGGAGCAGCTGTAGGTAAAGCCTGTCTTCTTCCCAGCTGCCCATGGAAACACTTGCCACCCCAAGCAGCTGTCCCAAAGCATAAATGAACTAACCTCTGCCCGGAGTCACCAACAGCTGCTGAAATCAACTGCTGGTAGGAGGTGAAGACGAGGGTGGGGGAGCATGTCTGGGGCCATTGTCAGTTCCTTGGGGAACCCCAGATCACTCCCAGTATTAGTGGGTGGATAGAACACAAAAGGGTGGAAGCTCGGGAAGCAACTGCAAATAAATATCTGCAAATGAAGCTGCTAATTATGGAGGACACACTTCGACAAGAAGCTATTAATAACTTTCCATTTACGTGGAAACTTCAATATCCAGCATTAAAAAAAAATACATCTTGAAATGCTAAAATATTTTTCAAATCCACAGAACCCACGTATACCTCACCCATTGTTCCCTTTTTAAACTCTGGGCATTAACAAATTTTCTTCTTTGTAGTTGTCAGGTTTTATAAATGTGAGCTAAGGCTTTTTTTTTAAAAAGCTACTTTAAATGAATGAATTTTTCCTTCGTTTCAAACAGTGGCAATTTACATATTATTTAAAATGCATTTTTAGTGAGTTAGAGAGTACATTTAAAGGTGTTAACAAATTCTGGAGCTTCAGACATATATTTCCATTTTTCTGGCACCTGGTAAATGTTGCTAAGCAGTGGCAGTAAGCTTCACCATTCAGAAGACACCAAGGTCCTATCCCATTTTAACACTTAATTTTTACCTCTAACCCCCACGATAATATTCTTACTTTACTCTCTTGTTCTCTTATATTTTATACCTTTACTGTCTTATTGCCTGAGTTTAACACATTTTTAGCTTATTATCTTTTTAGTTCAAGATATGGTAGGTTAACCAACAGAGCTGTAGTAATTTTTAAAAGGATAGTTTTGAAGTAATCCCGTAACGATTTCATGTACTTTTATGGTTCAAGGTCTATAGATTCAAAATGACACCGTTTGAATCTTTTCTATCTTAAAGCCTCAAATGTATCAGTAAGTTTGCAAATATAGTGTTTTAACACCACCACCCCAATGTCTTTTTGAGATCTTTTTTTTCCCCTCAGGGTAAAACATATTTTTAATATACTTTTTATAAGATTACCCAAGAGAGAATATATATACAAATATACCTTTTGAAGCAGAGAAAGGCAGACTTAGGAAACATCTAGAGAATTAGAGAAAGTTCAAAGAAGCATTATGTAGAGAGCCGAAAGGTAGAAATTGGAATACACACGGAACAAGGGAGGAATAAGGAATATGTCAGTCAGAACAATTTCTATTACAAATTGCAGAACTCGGGAAGCCTGGGTGACTCAGTCAGTTGAGCGGCTGCCTTCAGCTCAGGTCATGATCCAGGGTCCTGGGATCGAGTCCAGCATCAGGCTCCCTGCTCAGCAGGGAGTCTGCATCTCCCTCTGCCTGCCGCTCCCCCTGCTTGTGCTCTCTTTCTCTCTGACAAATAAATAAATCTTAAAAACAAACAAACAAAAAAAAAAATTGCAGAACTCAACTGGAAATGATCTAAGCAAATATATATTTAAACTTAGAAATAGCCACTTTCAGTTAAATCTATGTTTTTGAAAGACATCATTAGGAATCTGTTTCTCTTCCTTTTATATCTCCATTCTTGTCTGTAGGCCTTCATTCCTCATCAGTTTCTCTTCAAGTGATGATAAAGATCACAGGAGATGCATGCTTACGTAATACTATCTTAGCCATCACATGTATATCAAATATATATAGTCTAGGGGCTGAATTTTACTGAACCAAATTAGAGCAAGTGCCCTTCCCTGAGCTGTGGCCAGAGAACATACCAACACATCCAGGCCCGTTGCCAACTCTAAGATCTGGAGAAGGGTCATTCCTACCTCATTTACATGGACTGAAAGTGGAGGAAAGGCTGTGACCCACAAGAAAGTCTGTGAGATACGGACAGAAACACACATATCCATATGCATGAAAGCACATGTACACAGCATGCACACACATATGCACCCCCATATCTTTCAGTATTCCAGATGATATACTCAAAATAAGATAATTCAAGGAAGGTTTGATAAAGCACTATTTACTTAATAAAGATATGGGTAGGGTAAAATAGAACAGGAATAAGAGGAGACAACAGTTAACAGAATCTGAAAGAAGGGAATCTTTTAGAGATTTCTCCCACTTTCAGAGAAGTAATAGCCTTTTGTCAAGAGCCAGCATAAGACAGCCTGGCAGGGAAGAAACCAGGGGAATGAATACCTTCCTCCTTCCCTCTGATCTCTGATAGAGATCCCCATTGGCCAAACCCAGCAGGAAGCTAGATGGCAAGGGAGTTCCTGGGGCATGGTAAAAAACAGAGAGTGGACCTGCCAGAGCAAACAGAAGATATCTAGCACATACCACCACTACAAAAGATAGTTCATAATGGTGTTTCATTGTAAATGTATGACAGAACAAATTCGATTACAATACAGGGTGTAGAAATAACATATGTGCATAACTTAAAGGAAATCCATCAAACCTCTAGTCCCAACATTTATTTCTCTGCTTTTCTTCATAGCCAAGTTCATTGAAAGAATAGTTCATGTACCCCACTTCTACTTTCTCATAGGACATTCACTCCACAATTACAATTTGGCTTTAGTCCCCAACACTCTAGAGCAGTGATTTTCCAAATGTGGTCCCCTGACTAGCAGCATTAGTATCACCTGGGAACTTGTTGGAGCTGCAAATTCATCTCATCTCATCCAAGACCTCCTAATTGAAAGTCTTGAGAAGTTGGGGCTCAGCAATCTGTGGTTTAGAAAGCCCTCCAGGTGACCCTGAAGGACATTTAGTTTGAGAATCACTATACTACAGAAATGTCTATTTCTAAGATTACCAATAAACTCTACCATGCTAGAATCTATGAACGCTTTTCTGTCCTCATCTTTCTTGACCTTTGATTTTGACCTTTTTGTGCAATATTTGATATTGTGATCTCTTCTGTGGGGTGAATCATCCTGTCATCTCATACTCTTGTCTCAGGTCCTAAAGCAGAAGAAAACCACTGCTCATGTCTTCAGCCATCATATCCCAAACCCCCCTAATACTGGTGAGCACCACTGATAATAACCAGAGTTAATGATGTGAAAATAACTATTCTCATGGAAACTGCCCCGTTTGTTTGTTTGCTTTTTAAGTTGCCTCTTGCAAGCTTTATTGTTTATTCTTTTATCCTGCTTCTTCCATGCACAAAACTCAGTAGGGCAGTGTGGGAAGGTAAAACCTACAGTTTTCCAGCCATTGTTCTTGCTAGTGGAAAAGGTAGTATTATTCAAGGAAGAAATAAGAAGGCAACCCAGGCTTGCCTAAGGCAAATTTTCCAATCCAACAAATAATTGCTGGATGTCAACAAATAATGCTGATATCTTTATCTGGCTCTTGTGTATATTTTTCAATTCAGAATGCATTAAGCTCGTGAAGAAATGTGGTTAATTGTTACTCTAAACCCCCAACATAAGATGTATTGTCTGGAAAACTGTGAAAACAGCTTCAGCACTTAACTGTTTTAGATCAAAATATGACATGGCCAGATTGAACATTCTAATGTGTCTGAAATGACTACATTTAACATGTGGTGGCTACTGAGTTCTTTGAACTTCAAAATCAGCAGAAGCTTATATTGTGGCTAGAGTCTACATGAGTCTACAGAGTGTTAACAGGTTTAGCCTATGTAGCTTGACTTTGGTACAAGTGAGCAAATGGCCAGTTGGAGCTTTAAGCAAAACTTTGAGCTTGGCTCAGAAACACAGTTAGTTTTAAGCAGGAAGGGGATTCATATTAGCATTCATGATGAACATTTCAGAGCATTCAAATGGAACAAGCAGAAATCTGGTTTTAAGTGAGAAAAAGGTGTCCTTTCCTAAAGTCAGGATAAACTCCCTTCGGGAATTTAAATTAGGGAGACATTACCACTTCTTCTGGGACTTGGTCCCACATAAAGTAAGATATTTGCTAAAACCAAGAAAGGGTCCTATACAACAGGCAGACTTCCATGCATATGCTTTTAGGCAGCATCTTAGCCTGGAATATGAAATACAGGGCTGAGGTAAGTATCTCCTGATCTGTAGAAGTTGAGATTTTCGGAGTTCTGAGCATCACTGGAAGAAATCTAACAGACTGTTCTCCACCCGATCCTATTTCTTAGCTGCTGCTAAATGACCCATAATGGGGGGATGGGAGTCAAGTCCTACTTAAAGAGGAATATAAGTGGGGCGGGCAGAGCAAGATGGCAGAGGAGTAGGAGACCTGGATTTCCTCAGGTCTCAGGAATTCAGCTGGACAGGGATCAAACCATTCTGAACACCCACAAACTCAACAGGAGATCAAAGAAAAGAATAGCAACAACTCTCTGAACAGAAAAGTGACCACTTTCTGGAAGGTAGGACGTGCAGAGAAGTGAATCTGAGGCGATATTCGGGAGGATAGACGGCGGGGGAGGGGACCTCCATAGGCCGCTTCTGGCAAGTGATAGAGCCGTGGAGCACAAAATCAGAACTTTTAGAAGTCTGCCACGCTGAGGGACGTCACTCCAGGGGCTGCGCAGGGGGGTGGAACCCTCGCTGGGACAGTGTGGTCTCAGGACGCTCGAGGTCACAGAAAGACCAGGGGTGCCTGAGTGCGGCAGAGCTCCCAGGTATTGGAGCGGGGAAGCCAGCTGCAGAGACAGAGCCTAGGCGTGGGCTTTCAGCTCGGGGTTGCCAAAAACCGTGATCCGCGGCACAGTCGGGCCACAGCTCCTCCAGTAGGGACCCAACAAGCAGCAGATCCGGGCAGACTCCCCTTCCTCCCCTGGGAGGAGCAGTGCGGGAGCGCACCCCAGGGATCTGCTGGGTTTGGAGACTCTACACTGAGTCGGGTGCCAGAGATAGAAATGCTCAGTCACAGGCCGGGTGAGCACGGAGCGCGGCCGGAGACCGGGGAGATGGGAGTGATTGACTGCTTTTCTCTGGGGCTCACTGAGGAGCGGGGCCCAGAGTTCTTGGCTCCTCCAGGGTGGAGATTGGGAGGCCGCCATTTTCACTCCCGTTCTCCAAAGCTGTATGGAAAGTTTGCAGGGAACAAAAGCTCCTGAGAGCAAACCTGAGCAGATTACTTAGCCTTGACCGGCAAAGGCGGGGCAATTCCGCCTCAGGCAAAGACATTTGGGAACCACGGCAACAGGCCCCTCCCCCAGAAGATCAGCGAGAACAGCCAGCCAAGACCAAGTTTACCAATCAATGAGAACGGCAGAACTCCAGTGCTAGGGGAATAATGCACATAGAATTCATGGCTTTTTTACCATGATTCTTTAGTCTTTCAAAGTTAATTTTTTTAACTGTCTTTTTTTTTTTTGAATTTTTCTTTTTCCCTTTTTCAAACAATATCTTATCAATCCCTTTTTTAAAAAACATTTTTATTTTTCATTTTTAGAGTCATATTCTATCCCTTCATAGTAGTTACCCTTATTTTTGGCATATTTATATAAGTTGTTCTCTCTTTAAAACTTTGAGATAACGTTTCTTCTAACAGATCAAAATATACCCTAAATCTCTAGTGTATGGCTTTGCTCTACTCTCCTGCCTGATCACATTCTCTCCCCTTTTTTTTCTTTTTTTTTTAAATCCTCTTTTTTTTTCAAACAGCTTCTTATCAATTCCTTTTATAAAATTTTTTATAATTTTCATCTTTACATTCATATTCCATCCCTTCATCATATCAACCCTTATTTTTGTAGATATATAAGTTTTTCTTTCTTTAAAATTTTGGGAGGCTGTTTCTTCTAACAGACCAAAATATGCCCAAAATCTAGTGTGTGGCACTGATCTATTCACCAGCCTGATCATATGCGATCATATTCTGGTTTTTTGTTTTGTTTTGTTCTGTTTTTGTTTGTTTTTTACTTTTTCTTTTTTCTTTCTTTCCCTTTCTTTACCCCCCCGGCTTCAGGTCTTTTCTGATTTGTTTAGAGTATATTTTCTGGGGACGTTGTTACCCTGTTAGCATTTTCTTCTCTCATTAATCTATTCTTCTCTGGACAAAATGATGGAAAAAATCACTTCAACAAAAAGAACAAGAGGTAGTACCGACTGCCAGGGACCTAATCAATACGGACATTAATACAATCTCAGATCTAGAGTTCAGCATCATGACTTTAACGATACTAGCTGGCTTGAAAAAAGAACGGAAGTTATTAGAGAAAACCTTTCTAGAGTAATAGAAGAAATAAAATCTAACCAAGTCGAAATCAAAAAGGCTATTAATGAGGTGCAATCAAAAAAGGGGGCACTAACTACTAGGATAAATGAGGCAGAAGAGTGAATTTGTGATATAGAAGACCAAATGATGGAGAATAAAGAAGCTGAGATAAAGAGAGATAAACAGCTACTGGATCACGAGGGCAGAATTCGAGAGATAAGCGATACCCTAAGACGAAACAACATTAGAATAATTGGGATTCCAGAAGAAGAAAGAGAGAGAGGGGCAGAAGGTATAGTGGAGCAAATTATAGCAGAGAACTTACCTAATTTGTGGAAGGAAACAGGCATCAAAATCCAGGAGGCACAGAGAACCCCTCTCAAGATCAATAAAAACAGGTCAACACCCAGACACCTAATAGTAAAACTTACGAGTCTCAGAGACAAAGAGAAAATCCTGAAAGCAGCTTGGGAGAAGAGATATGTAACCTACAATGGTAGAAACATTAGATTGGCAACAGACCTATCCACAGAGACCTGGCAGGCCAGAAAGGACTGGCAGGATATATTCAGAGCACTAAATGAGAAAAATATGCAGCCAAGAATACTATATCCAGCTAGGCTGTCATTGAAAATACAAGGAGAGATCAAAAGCTTCCAGGACAAACAAAAACTAAAAGAATTTGCAAACACCAAAAGAGCCCTACGAGAAATATTGAAAGGGGTACTCTAAGCAAAGAGAGAGCCTAAAAGTAACATAGACCAGAAAGGAACACAGACAATATACAGTAATAGTCACCTTACAGGCAATACAGTGGCACTAAATTCATATCTTTCCATAGTTACCCTGATGTAAATGGGCTAAATGCCCCAATCAAAAGACACAGGCTATCAGATTGGATTAAAAAACAAGACCCATCAATATGCTATCTGCAAGAGACTCATTTTAGACCCAAAGACAGCCCCAGATTGAAAGTGAGGGGGTGGAAAACCATTTACCATGCTAATGGACACCAAAAGAAAGCTGGGGTGGCAATCCTTATATCAGACAAATTAGATTTTAACCAAACACTGTAATAAGAGATGAGGAAGGACACTATATCCTACTTAAAGGGTCTAACCAACAAGAAGATCTAACAATTGTAAATATCTATGCCCCTAACATGGGAGCAGCCAATTACATAAGTCAATTAATAACAAAAGCAAAGAAACACATTGACAACAGTACAATAATAGCGGGGGACTTTAACACCCCCCTCACTGAAATGGACAGAGCGTCTAAGCAAAAGATCAACAAGGAAATAAAGACTTTAAATGACACCTGGATCGGGCGCCTGGGTGGCTCAGTTGGTTAAGCAACTGCCTTCGGCTCAGGTCATGATCCTGGAGTCCCGGGATCGAGTCCCGCATCGGGCTCCCTGCTCGGCGAGGAGCCTGCTTCTCCCTCTGACCCTCCCCCCTCTCATGTACTCTCTCTCACTCTCGCTCAAATAAATAAATAAATCTTTAAAAAAATAAAAAATAAAAAATAAATGACACCTGGATCAAATGGACTTCACAGACATATTCAGAACATTCCATCCCAAAGCAACAGAATACACATTCTTCTCTAGTGCCCATGGAACATTCTCCAGAATAGATCACATCCTAGGTCACAAATCAGGTCTCAACCGGTACCAAAAGATTGGGATCATTCCCTGCCTATTTTCAGACCACAGTGCTTTGAAACTAGAACTCAGTCACAAGAGGAAAGTCGGAAAGAACTCAAATACATGGAGGCTAAAGAGCATCCTACTAAAGAATGAATGGGTCAACCAGGAAATTAAAGAAGAATTAAAAAAATTCATGGAAACCAATGAAAATAAAAATACAACTGTTCAAAATCTTTGGGATGCAGCAAAGGCAGTCCTAAGAGGAAAGTATATAGAATACAAGACTTTCTCAAGAAGCAAGAAAGGTCTCAAGTACACAACCTAACCCTACACCTAAAGGAGCTGGAGAAAGAACAGCAAATAAAGCCTAAACCCAGCAGGAGAAGAGAAATAATAAAGATCAGAGCAGAAATCAATGAAATAGAAACTAAAAGAAAAGTACAACAGATCAAAGAAACTAGGAGCTGGTTCTTTGAAAGAATTAACAAGATTGATAAACCCCTGGCCAGACTTATCAAAAAGAAAAGAGAAAGGACCCAAATCAACAAAATCATGAATGAAAGAGGACAGATCACAACCAACATCAAAGAATACAAACAATTATAAGAACATATTATGAGCAACTCTATGCCATCAAATTAGACAATCTGGAAGAAATGGATGCATTCCTAGAGATGTATCAACTACCAAAACTGAACCAGGAAGAAATAGAAAACCTGAACAGACCTATAACCACTAAGGAAATTGAAGCAGTCATCAAAAATCTCCCAACAAACAAAAGCCCAGAGCCAGATGGCTTCCCAGGGGAATTCTACCAAACATTTAAAGAAGAATTAATACCTATTCTTCTGAAACTGTTCCAAAACATAGAAACGGAAAGAAAACTTCAAAACTCGTTTTATGAGGCCACCATTACCTTGATCCTTGGGGATCAAGACAAAGACCAGACAAAGACCAGACAAAGACCCCATCAAAAAGGAAAATTACAGACCAATATCCTTGATGAACATGGATGCAAAAATTCTCACCAAAATACTAGGCAATAGGATCCAACAGTACATTAAAAGGATTATTCACCACGACCAAGTGGGATTTATCCCTGGGATGCAAGGTTGGTTCAACATCCGCAAATCAATCAACGTGATACAATACATTAACAAAAGAAAGAACAAGAATCATATGATCCTCTCAATAGATGCAGAAAAAGCATTTGACAAAGTACAGCATCCTTTCTTGATCAAAACTCTTCAGAGTATAGGGATAGAGGGCACATACCCCAATATCATAAAAGCCATCTATGAAAAACCTACAGCGAATATCATTCTCAATGGGGAAAAACTGAGAGCTTTCCCCCTAAGGTCAAGAACGTGGCAGGGATGTCCACTATCACCACTGTTATTCAACATAGTATTAGAAGTCCTAGCCACAGCAATCAGACAACAAAAAGAAAGAAAAGGCATCCAAATTGGCAAGGAAGAAGTCAAACTCTCTCTTTGCAGATGATATGATACTTTATGTGGAAAACCCAAAAGACTCCACCCCAAAACTGCTAGAACTCATTCAGGAATTCAGAAGGTGGCAGGATATAAAATCAATGCACAGAAATCCATGGCATTCCTATACACCAAAAACAAGACAGAAGAAAGAGAAATTAAGGAGTCGATCCCATTTACAATTGCACCGAAAACCATAAGATACCTAGGAATAAATCTAACCAAAGAGGCAAAGGATCTGTACTCAGAAAACTATAAAATACTCATGAAAGAAATTGAGGAAGACACAAAGAAATGGAAAAACGTTCCATGCTCATGGATTGGAAGAACAAATATTGTGAAGATGTCAATGCTACCTAGAGCAATCTACACATTCAGTGCAATCCCCATCAAAATACCAACCACTTTTTTCAAAGAAATGGAACAAATAATCCTAAAATTTGTATGGAACCAGAAAAGACCCCGAATAGCCAGAGGAATGTTGAAAAAGAAAAGCAAAGCTGGCGGCATCACAATTCCGGACTCCCAGCTCTATTACAAAGCTGTCATCATCAAGACAGTATGGTACTGGCACAAAAACAGGCACATAGATCAGTGGAACAGAATAGAGAGCCCAGAAATGGACCCTCAACTCTATGGTCAAATAATCTTTGACAAAGCAGGAAAGAATGTCCAATGGAACAAAGACAGTCTCTTCAACAAATGGTGTTGGGAAAATTGGACAGCCACATGCAGAAGAATGAAACTGGACCATTTCCTTACACCACACACAAAAATAGACTCAAAATGGTTGAAAGACCTAAATGTGAGACAAGAGTCCATCAAAATCCTAGAGGAGAACACAGGCAGCAACCTCTTCCTAGAAACATCGCCAAAGGCCAGGGGAGCAAAGCCAAAATGAACTATTGGGATTTCATCAAGATAAAAAGCTTTTGCACAGCAAAAGAAACAGTCAACAAAACCAAAAGACAGCCGACAGAATGGGAGAAGATATTTGCAAATGACGTATCAGATAAAGAGCTAGTATCCAAAATCTATAAAGAACTTCTTAAACTCAACACCCAAAGAACAAATAATCCAATCAAGAAATGGGCAGAAGATATGAATAGACATTTTTCCAAAGAAGACATCCAAATGGCCAACAGACACATGAAAAAGTGCTCAACATCACTCGGCATCAGGGAAATCCAAATCAAAACCTCAATGAGATACCACCTCACAGCAGTCAGAATGGCTAAAATTAACAAGTCAGGAAATGACAGATGTTGGCAGGGATGTGGAGAAAGGGGAACCCTCCTACACTGTTGGTGGGAATGCAAGCTGGTGCAGCCACTCTGGAAAACAGTATGGAGGTTCCTCAAAAAGTTGAAAACAGAGCTACCATAAGATCCAGCAATTGCACTACTGGGTATTTACCCCAAAGATACAAATGGAGGGATCCAAAGGGGTATGTACACCCCGATGTTTATAGCAGCAATGTCCACAATAGCCAAACTGTGGAAAGAGCCAAGATGTCCATCGACAGATGAATGGATAAAGAAGATGTGGTATATATATACAATGGAATACTATGCAGCCATCAAAAGGAATGAGATCTTGCCATTTGCAAGGACATGGATGGAACTGGAGGGTGTTATGCTGAGCGCAATAAGTCAATCAGAGAGAGACACGTATTATATGACCTCACTGATACGAGGAATTCTTAATCGCAGGAAACAAACTGAGGGTTGCTGGAGTGGTGTGTGGGGTGGGAGGGATGGGGTGGCTGGGTGATAGACACTGGGGAGGGTATGTGCTATGGTGAGCGCTGTGAATTGTGCAAGACTGTTGAATCACAGATCTGTACCTCTGAAACAAATAATGCAATATATGTTTAGAAAAAAAAAAAAAGAAGAAGAAGATAGTAGAAGGGGAAGAATGAAGGGGGGGAAATCGGAGGGGTAGATGAACCATGAGAGATGATGGACTCTGAAAAACAAACTGAGGGTTCTAGAGGGGAGAGGGGTGGGAGGATGGGTTAGCCTGGTGATGGGTATTAAAGAGGGCACGTTCTGCATGGAGCACTGGGTGTTACACACAAACAATGAATCATGGAATACCACATCAAAAACTAATGATGTGATGTAGGTGATTAACATAACAATAAAAAATTTTTAAAAAACAGAGGAATATAAGTGATAGAGAAGGTTGTACCACTGGATGTACCAATAACAAAGGAATTAAAAATGAAAGGAATAAAAGTTATTTTAAAGAAGCACATGGCATAGATTATTGTTTTTCATTGGACTCTGCTCTTGCAGCTATGAAAACACTGGTCTTGCAGAAATGGGAAGTAATAATAGCCAACTTATCAATTTCATGGAGAAGCTAAAACCAAAAATATTTCTACCATTTCCATCATTTTTTTAATCTGTGTACCATGAAATACATGATCCTTGGCTGACATCTGTAGTGAGTCTAGATAATATTATGTTCTAAACCCTCATTATATTATTTTGCTAAAATCATGCTATGGGGCCTATGGATTTTTGTGCTCTCTCAGTCATATGGGTAGGCAAGTAGGACTGCTATGATCCAGTGTGTCCTGTTCATTCTCAGGCTCCTTTAAAAGAACCAGTGGAAGACACTGTTGATTATAGCTGCTGAAGGAAAATTCACTGACTTAAAACTCCAACTCAGTTGAAAATCAGCAAAATAAAACATGATGGAGAGCTAAATTTTAGATTTTAATTCTTTGGAAATACGATTTAGAAGCAAATTTATTCTGGGCATTAATTTCTCCTCAGCAATTTAATAATTAGAGGGTGTTCTGATTATGAAAATTTGGGTCATGTTTCTACTGCTGCTGGCATTGTGTTATCTGGAACACTTTCTATTATAATTTGACTGAACATATAACTCATTGAATTATATAAATGAATACAAATTGAGACGGTGAATAGAATAGAGAATAGATTTATAATACATCATAGTAGACAGATTATTGAACGTAGTCTTCTTCTCACCCATTATAGATCATTCTGAGGCAAAATATGAATTGCCCACCATGGGTCAAAGAGGAGAACAAGGAGTGGTGGATAGTGACAGGGTATGATATCACAAAGATGGGAACAAGACTGGCCTTACAAACTACAGTTCTTTCCTGCACTCTAAGTTTTCCATTAGCTTGACTATCAAGCCAAAGTGTCAAGAAATGGAAAGCTGTAGAGTATAAGAGAATCATTTTCTGCCACTGATTACATTTCAGCTTCAAACCCTAACATGGGAACTCTCACCCTCTCCAAACTTATCACTACTCCCAAAGGAGAAGGAATGACAGATATTGGTGAGAGCCTGCTCCCTCTTGGGGACAGTTAATGGAATTAAAAAATCTTTTTGTGAACTTCCTCCTTTATAAAACTCCATCTTCCTTTGGCTACTGTGACTCCATTCTCCTCAAACATTTCTCCTAAATCTCTGTGCAGTTCTTCACAGTATCCTTCACCAGCTCCACTCCCTCCACACATTCCTTTAGTAGGCTCTCCAGGGTACCATCTTTGGTATGAGTAATCTTTCTAAAATGCAAATAGAGACATGTCACTCTTTGGCTTAACATCTTTCAATGGATTCCTTTAGCTTTCAGAGTAAAATCTAAAACTCTTTCGCTTAGTTTATGAAGCTCTTCATGATCCGGTTCCTCATGGCCTCTTGTAAATAGATGAGTAGGGACATCATCAAATTTACAGATTTGAAATACCACTTTGATAGCAATGTAGATGAACATAATAGGTACCCAGTAAACATTTGGGAAAGAAGAATGAGGATATGAGACCCTGACTGAGGATGTATTGGAGAAAGTGAGAGGAAAGAGTGACTCAGAGATAGTTAGTAAATCTACAGCAAAGGTAAATAATTAGAGGTAGGAGATTGGTAGGGAGGTAATATATATTTTTTTGTTTTTTTTAGTTGATGGTGTCATTTTTCAAAAGAGAATCACAAGGAAGAACGATTTTTTTTTTTAAGTTTTATTTATTTGACAGAGAGAGACACAGCGAGAGAGGGAACACAAACAGGGGGAGTGGAGAGGGAGAAGCAGGCTTCCTACGAAGCAGGGAGCCCAATGCGGGGCTTGATCCCAGGACCCTGGGATCATGACCTGAGCCGTAGGCAGACATTTAACGACTGAGCCACCCAGGCTCCCCAGGAAGAACAATTTTAAGGAAAAAATCTGTAAGTTCATATTTAGAAATAATGGTCTCAAACTTCCATCCACAACCCAATATTAATTCTTTGCTCCATTCATTTGAAATAATTCACCTGATGCATGCAACATTTTATGCAACATTTTTATGTTTTCTCTATATTTCATACCTACTCTGACCTCCTTGAGTGTATTTCCCTCTTTTGTTCCTGACATTTTTTTATTCTTTGAAATTCATTTTAAGCATCCTCTCCTTTCTGAAGGCTGCCATGCTCCTTCGCTCAATCCATAATTATAAATTATATCCACAAATTTATGCACCTATCCATCCATTAATCTACTTGATATTTATCTATATATCTAGTTAATAATGTATTAAATATTTATTAAGTATCTACTAGGTGCCATGCACTGTCCCTGCACTGTGCCCCCACTTCTAAAATAATATTTAACATATTACACTGTAGTACTTGATTTAAAATATATCTGCTCCACACAGTATATGCTCTTTGAACACAGATGTTCTCTCATTTGATTTAATCTTCCTAGCACCAGCCTATTATTAGGCACATGGAGATTGCTTAGCAAATGATAGTGATGGAATGAATCCAAGAAACCTATTGATAGTAAGATGTTAAACTCTGGGCAATGGTGCCTTTGTAAATCTGATCTCTGTAGATTCTACTCTGAGAAAGACAAGAAAACAGAACACCAAATGTCACGAATCAAATTTTGCATCAAGTTAAATGAAGTAGGCATTAGTGGGACTGATAAGCTAGCAAACCTTGAAAGAACCAGAAGAGAAGCAGTTGCAACAGGGCACCTCTCAAGTCAAATTCATAAATGTTAAATGATTACCTGGAGGGCCTTTTATGTATCATTAAGAATGAAGTTCTCTGAACCAGGGCTGGATTCATAAAAGAGTAGAACTCAATGAAATACTGTTAGTATTATCATTAGTAAGTCCTTATTGAATTGTGAATGAATCTTCCATTATTTCAAAATATATTGCAACTTTATTATAACTGCAATTCCAAAGCTTTCTCTGCCTGTTAAATATTACTGTGTCTTAAAAATTCTTACAGGACTACTGTTTCAAAATCAAGTTATGATTTTCCCCATATTTTCCAGATATAAACAAGTAACATAAAAATTTCCATTTTACTTGATTGCTACACTTAATAAGTTGTCCAAGTTTGTCCAACAAAAATCAAGATCTTTTTGTTATTAATGATTCCTAAATTTGTTTAAACTGACTTTAAATTTTATCTTCTCATAGATCGATGTGCACTCATTTGTTAGCACTTCTTTCTAACAAATATTCTTAAAGTCTGTCTTGTTTTACATATATTTATTGGAGAAGAGATTAAACATTCTGTACTTGAGGGCAGAATGCCAAACACACTGTATTATAACACAAAAGTAGTGAAATTTACCTTTAAATATAAGTTTAAATTATATGTGTAAGTCAATAAAAATGTACAAACGCGTTCAAAGGCCATAGGATTTTCACTAACCTAGTTCTCACTTATTGATCACTTAAGGAATTTGAAGGGCTAAAGATAAATGAGGAAAATTTATAGAATATGACTGATTGGTTATGAGAGGTCAAGAAAGTTTCTAGCCTAGTTAACTAGATAAATAGAGTAACTATTAACAAACAGGAAAATCAAAATGAGGAAGAAACAAATTTATTAAAAATGAGTGAATTTAGCTTTAAAGATACTGAATTAGATGTTATAGTGGGTTATCAAAATGACAAAAAACATTTATATATTACTTAGAGATGTGAGAGTCGAATTCAAGTAGGAGATAATGACTGAAAAAGCACATGTGAGAGTCCTCCATATAAGACAAGGATGTATGGCATGGTAAAGAATTCAGAGAGTAGAAATTTAGAATAAGAAAACAGAAGCAATCAATGGAGCAAGTAAAGAAGCAGGAGTAATAAGAAACTGAAGAAATGGAATGTGGAGTTCAGTCAGCCGGATCCATCCAACACTTGAACAACACTGGAGGTTTTCAGCTTAGTCTGGGGCATGGTTGTTCTAGAACATACCACCTCCATCCCTAAAGTCAAAATCACAATAAAGAGGCGACCCCTTTTGTTTGATGGCAAAAGGAGCACTAAGGTACTACTCACCCCCAAAACACTGCATCCCAAATAACCACACTGGCTGCAAAAAGAGTTTTTCTCCCATAGAGGCCTTCCAGTAACTGTCCTCTTCAAAAAGCATGAACTCTCTCCATTGCCAAAATACACCTTCCATCACCCTCCAAACAAGAACTATCTTGCCTAATTTCTCTCCCTTTAAAGAAGAAGGAGGAGGGGTGTATTAACCAGAATAGGCTAGGCCGCTTTAACAACCCCCAGATCTAAGTGGATTAACAAAGCAGAAGTTTATTTATCTTTCTCTCACAAAGTCTTTTGCAGTTTGGGTGATTCTCCAGGACAAGTGTCTTTTCTGCAGTCACTCAGCATTCCAAGAAACTTTGATCTTACGACACCACTATTTCAACATGTGATCTACATGCTCACCATTGGAAAAAGAAGAAGCTGGCAGGCTTCACAGGGAGTGTGGCAGTTTTATCTTGCATCAAGGTGTCCAATCTGAAACTATGTTTCTCAGAATCCTTTTCCCCTTTAAGTTCCCCAGTTAAAGAGGTGGCCAATATAAGAATACCCTAAGATTAGAAAGGTAAAAATGAAATGGTAGTGGGTATACTCTAACAGTCATAATGACTGGAGATAGTGAGAGACAGATGCAGAGCTATCAGCAGATTCCACCTTGTCTTCACTTTCCCCACACTACGAAATAAATGCGGAGGTGCACAAGATCTTAGCTTCTTACTCACCCTCACTCGGTGTTCTGGCTACCAGCCCTTCTAATCAACAGTAATACCCAGCCCACTACCAGTCACAGAGGCAACAACCTTCCATAGACTTCTGCAGCTGTCTTTCTTTCACCATCCCACACTGGCAGGTGCACCTATCTGGCTTTATGTATTCCCTGACAAGCACTAATTTATCCATCTGTGCCAGTGCTTCAAAACTACTGCTTTGTGATTTTTCATTGATCCCCAAATCACCCTTTATACTCTTATTTCTCCATCTGCTACAACTGTATAAATTCTTATCCAATAATAAATCCCTTGTTCCATAATACTTACAGCAGTTCTACTCTCTTGACTGACACTAATTGTCAAAATTATTGCGACCAAGAGTGGCTCCAGGGGAACAGAAGTTTAAGAATGGGAACAAAGAGTGAGTTTTCTGACTAAACAGTAATGAAGGCATTAATGGACCTATTGACAGTGATAAAGAAAACTCTGGTATTCTGCAACATGCAGTGGCAAAAATATCACTTAAATTAATACCTGTACTAAAAGGCCGATAGAAGGAAAAGTTTTGGGTAATCAAGTATTTGCTCTTTTAGAAAATTTTAATATAAATAAAAGTATGAATTGGTTGTTTGTTCTAAGTGCACTAGAAAACTTGAAGGAAAAAAATGAGGGGTTCAGGATATTAAATTTATGTCTCAAAGACAGGTAAAAACAAACAAACAGTTTCTATCTGCCTCCGAAAGGCACCCTTATTTCTTTAAATTGTATATCAAAATTTCTGAAAACAAAACCCAAATCTAATCCCCTAGGTGTCTGAATTACAACCTCAAATGAATTCCCAAACTCATAGTAAAGGCATTAATTGAGGAAGAGTGAGATGGTAAAAAGTACGATGGGTAGATTCTGATGATGTATAGGACCTTGACTCCCTAGATTGTGCTGCTCTTCCTTTGTAACAGCAGCCTTTCTCACCTTGTCCAAGGATGGAGATGGCCTTCCTTGAGGTAGTTATTGTGCAGGGATCTACTCAATCAAGACCAGCTCTCCTTGGTCCTAGACCTACAACCAGACTTAAGTCCTGCCAAGCTCCAAGTGCTCAGGTTCAAAATAAGTAGCATACCCACACAAAGATTTGCAATATTTTTGTCATTTTTTTAAATCAACAGAAACATGAGTAACTATGGATGGCAATGGCTTATTAGAGGGTTGAGCTGTGGTAGAGGGAATATTTTGTTTGATTGGGCTGAATTTGTTGATACGGCAAGAGACAAATGGAGCTCTCTTAACTTGAAAAGAGAAGATGAGCAAGACTACTGTAACAGGCAGCAGAGCCAAAGCAATAATTAAAATGGTTTCAGTAGGGATCTCTGGCATTTAACAATTTAGCATGGTATACCTAAAATGGAAAAACTACTGAAGTTTTACTTAATTTATATAAGCAGAAATTACCTAGGAATGGAGAAAAGGTGTCTGACTTGAATCATAATAATAGTCACAGCTGGAATTTTGTTTGCTGAGCAGTTCTTGATTGCTAATATAATCAGTCTATTCTATTTCTTCATGATTCATTCTTACAAAATTGTATGTTTCTATACATAGGTATAGGTATACCAGCTTTCTTTTCATTTCCATTTGCATGGAACATCTTTTTCCCTCCCTTCACTTTAAGCCTGCATGTGTCCTTAGATGTGAAGTGTCTTGTAGGCAGCACATAGATGGGTTTTGTTTTTTCAATCCATTCGGTCACCTTATGTCTTTCGATTGGAAAACTTAGTCCATTTACATTCAAAGTAATTACTGATCAGTTTGTACTTAATGCCACTTTGTTTATTGTTTTCTGGCTATTTTTGTAGTTCCTGTCTGTTCTTTTCTTTTTCTCTTGATCTTTTCCCTGTGCTTTGGTGATTTTCTTTAGTGTTATGTTTAGATTTCTTTTTCATTGTATTTTGTGTATCTACTATAGATATCTAATTTGCTTTGTGGTTACCATGAGACTCACATATAACATCCTCTATATCTAACAATCTCTTTTAAGTTGATAGCATCTTAAGTTTAAACACATTCTAAAAAGTCTATATCTTTACTTCCCACATATGTTCTGTTTTTTTATCATATTTTGTATCTTTTTATTTTTTAAATCCCTTAACTAATTATAGTTAACTTTACTACTTTTGTCTTTTAACTTTCATATTAGCTTTATAAGTGGTTAATCCTCTACCTTCATTATATTTTGCATTAACCAGTGAGGTTTTTACTTTCATGTATTTTCTTGTCACTATTAGTGCCTTTTTTTTTTTTTTTCAGTTAAAAGAAGTCTCTTTAACATTTCTTGTAAGGCTAGTTTAGTGGTGATAAATTCAACTTTGGCTTGTCTAGAAAATTCTTTACTTTTCCTTGAATTCTGAATGATAACCTTGCCAGGTAGAGTACTCTTGGTTGGAAATTTTTCCTTTCAGTACATTGAATATATCATGCCACTCTCTTCAGTCCTGCAAAGTTTCTGCTGAAAAATCATCTTATAGTCTTATGGGGACTCCCTTGTATTTAACAAGTTGTTTTTCTCTTCCTGCTTTTAAGATTCTTTTATTGTCTTTAACTCATGACATTTTAATTATAATGTGTCTTGGTGTGGGTCTCTTTGGGTTCACCTTATTTGGAACTCTCTGGGCTTCCAGAACCTGGATGTCTGTTTCCTTCCCCAGGTTAGGAAAGTATTTAGTCATTATTTCTTCAAATAATTTTTCTACCCCTTCTTTCTCTTCTCCTTTTGGGACCCATATAATGTGAATGTTATTCTGCTTGATGTCCCACATGTCCCTCAAGCTATTTTCACTTATAAAATTCTTTTTTTCTTTTTGTTGCTCTGTTTGAGTGCATTCCACTGCCCTGTCTTCCAGGTCACTGATTCATCTTCTACTTCATCTAGTCTGCTGTTGAACCCCTGCAGGGTTCAGTTTGTGACTTCTGTTTGGTACTTTCTTACATTTTTTATCTCTTTGTTGAAGTTCTCACTGTGTTCATCCATTCTTCTCCTAAGGTCAGTGTGCATCTTTATGACCATCATTTTGAATTCTTTATTAGGTAAATTACTTATCTTCATTCATTAAGGTCTTTTATTGAGGTTTTGTCTTGTTCTTTCATCTGGAACATATTTCTCTGTCTCCTCATTTTGCTTAATTCTCTGTGTTTGTTTCCATGTATTAGGTGAAATAGTTATCTCTCCCAGTCTTGAAGGAGTATCCTTGTGTAAAAAATGAACCTTATCTTTCAACCTTGCCCTATCTTTTGGTTGTTTCTCAGACCCTTCTGATTGAGCAGCCTGATTTTGTTCTTGATAGGTCCCAGTTGTTCAGGACTTGCCCAGACTTGTCAGTGTTCCAAAGGGAGGGATTCCAGATAGTGCCGAGTTTCAGGCTAACTGTAAGCCAGATCCTCAGGCCAACAACTTTTAAGGTATGCAGTATATACAGTCTTGAAGGTCCACAATTGTAAACCCTGCTGAATTCCAGACCAGATCTAGTGGTGTCCACTGGGTTACAGTTGTCAAAATTGTGGCTTAAAATGTGTGTATAAATTCCTTTTGAGACGGTATCAGTGAGGTGTGGGAGGCTAAGGGAGGGCACTAATATGGTATCTCCCTGCCCATATTCCCTGACGGCTTTTGTAGCCTCTACATGTGTGGCAAACTTGAAGCCTGCTCCACAGGCTGAAGCTCTAGAACAAGAAAACAGGCCTTTGTTTTTACACAAAGACTGGAGGTGTGTTTCAGTCTATAGTTTGTGGAGTGCCCCAGGCATGGTATCCTGCCAAGGACTGTCTCTCAGATTGTTTCAGATCTGTGGGGCCCAGAATACAATCCTCACTGGCACTAGAGCCAGGCACTCAAAGGACATCCACTGTGTGGGCTATGTTGTGGCACAGTAGGCTGTACCTGTAGCATGTGTGGACAGGGTGCTTGGTCAGCCCAGCTGGGGTGGAGCAAGCTGCAACTGCAGCATAGGGGGATGGGGAACTTGACCAGCCTGGTTGTGGTGGGGTGAATGACACAATTATTGAGCAATCCAAAAGACTGCCAGTTTTGAGTACGGTTCAAACAAGACAAGGGATATACCAAAAAAAAAAAAAAATCCAAGATTCCATGTAAGTTATTCTTCTAGTTAGGCCATATAATACACCAGATCCAATGGTTCTTGAAGTGTTTGTGGCAGTAGGAATGCTGAATGAAGCCACTGTAAAGCCAATAAAGGTAAAAAAAAAACAGTACACAACTTCAAGATTTTGGAGCTAAGTTGTGTCATCTTTTGCAGATATCTACTCTCTTTTTGAGAAATAGCTTCTGAGTTTTATTGGGTCATAATAGAGAATATATGCTTAACAATAGGCCACCAGATTATCATGGAAACTAAACAGACTATCAAGAACTGATTGTTGATTTACCACCAAGTTATGGGAGTGGCCCTGAGGGCAGTCATGAAGGAAAAGCCCTAGCAGGTACAATTCTGAGCAAGGAACCTGTTTTTTTTCTTTTTCTCTTTTGCCTAGAATGAGAGATATCTACAGGTATGGATCTATGCTGATTCTTAAACAAAGACTGATTGTTTGCTAGTCAGGGGCTTGGAAGAAACATGATTAGATTTGGTGAAAAGAAGTTCTGGGGAAGAAGCATATAGATGGACCTCTGAAAATGAGCACAAAGTATGAAGATACTTGTGTACCATGTCAATGCCCACTAAAGAAGGACTCTAGCAGAAGAGATTTTAATAATCAGGTGTACAAGAGTACTCATTCTATAGATCTTTAGCCATTCCTGACTTTTCTCCACTGCTTCATGAATAAAGTGGTCACAGTGGTAAAGATGAAAGTTTATTCATAAGCTTAGCAACATGAACTTCCACTTACAAAGGCTACTCTATCAAAAGCCACTGCTGAGTACTGAACCTGAAAATAGCAGAGATTAACACTGAGTTCCAACATGGTATACTACTCCCCAGGAGAACCAGCCACCTCATGGTAGGTTGATTATTTTGAACCATTTCCTTCATGAAAGAGGCAGGAATCTTTTCTCACTTGAGAAGACAATTATTCTGGATACACATTTGCCATCCTCGACCACAAAGTTTCAGCCAAAACCACCATCTGTGAACTTATAGAATGACTTCTCTATCAGCCTGGTATTCCACACAGCATTGCTTCCATCCAAGAAACATATTTTACACTAGCTAAAAAACAGCAATGGGTTTTTGCTCACTGAATTCTTACCTTGTTTCCTGAAATCAGTGGTAAGACTCTGACACAGTGTCAACTGGATGGCCACACTTTGTAGGATTGGAGTAATGTCCTTCAGCATGCAGTGTATGCTCTGAATCAATGACCAATATGTGATACTGGGGTTTTTTTCCCCCATAGCCACATTTCATTGGTTGCAGACACAAAGAATGGAAGATGGAATAGCTCCTCTACCTATTACTCCTAGCAAAATTTTTGCTTCCTTCACCCACAAATCCGAGAACTACCAGTTTAGAGATCTTCATTCCAAAGAAAGGAATGCTTCTAATCGTGGATGCAGGAGCAGTTCAAAAAAACTGAAGGTGACACTGCCACCTGGCCACTCCTCATGACAGTGAATCAGCAGTCAAAGAAAGAAGTAACTCTAGTGGGTATAATGGTTTATTCTGACTACCAAGAGAAAATTCTGTGGTTAGCAGAATTCTAAGATAGCTGCTAAAATTCCCACTCACTAGTGCACATGCTATTGTAACTCCCTCCTCTTGAATGTGGGCAAAACCTACAAATATCATTAGATAGGCACTCCCTTGATTAGGTTACATTATATAAAACTCAGCTGCAGCTGACTGAAATAAGATTCTCCTGCTGGAGCTGAAGAAATAGCTGTCATGTTGTTAGATAAGACAGCCTCATGTCTAGGACCTAAGAGCAGTTTCTAGGAACTGAAAGTGATCCTCTCTACCCCTCAGTCAATAAATGGGACCTTGGTCCTAAAACCACAGGAACTGAATTCAGCCTATAATCTGAATGAACTTAGAAGAGAACCCCGAGGGGCGCCTGGGTGGCTCAGCCAGTTAAGCGGCTGCCTTTGGCTCAGGTCATGATCCCAGGGTCCTGGGATCGGCCCCGCATTGGGCTCCCTGCTCAGCGGGGAGCCTGCTTCTCCCTCTCCCTGTCTCTCTGCCTACTTGTTCTCTCTCTATCTCTGTCAGATAAATAAATAAAATCTTTAAAAAAAAAAAGAAGAGAACCCCAAATTCAGATGAGATCACAGTCTCAGCTACAACTTGATTTCAGCCTATTCTAACTGGTCAGAGGAGAACACATACTGAAAATGTGAGTGAGAGGCCATAAAATACCTTTTAAAAGAACAGGCTCAGCATCCTTTTAACAACAAAAGAACAAAACTGAAAACCAGGGCTAGATGGTAAAGAAACAACAAAAAACATCCTGGTAAGAAGGTAAACAGGGGATAGAGGAGGAGATGAGACAGCAACCCAAGACAGCAATAAAATCCTTAGAAGATAATCCTGAGATAGGGAGGATGTGCAAACACTCAAAGAAATGATGTTGGTGAACCCAAACTAACAAAGGAGAAAAAAGCCAAGGTTAATGACCAGAAAATATAGAAGACTCAAATAAAGAGCATAAGAAGAGAGGGTACCTTAAAAATGATAGACCCCACTTCCCTTCCCAATAGAGAGAGGGATAAGACCAAGAGCAGAGATGCCAAAAAGTTCCAACAGAGAAAGGAGTACAACCCTCCTCTCCATCTCTTTTCTTTTTCTCTGCACCCCAACACATACTCACCTACAATGAAAAGACTTTTCTATGACCATGGTAATTAAATTAACATAAAATCAAATTTTAAAAAGGAACATTTTGCTTATATAGAGGCATGTCCTGACTGAATCTAAATTAAGAAGTGTGAAACCAACAAAGATTCCCCTGCCCCCACCATTAGTCCCTGACTCACAAACACAAAGAGAGATATAAAGACTGAGATTGAGAAAGAGAGGGAGTGTGTGGGTGAGAGAGAGAGAGAGAGAGGATACTTGAGTCATATGCATGAAACAGAAATTGACCTGTACAAAGGAATTTGGGAGATGGAGGAAAAAAGGGTATAAATAGCATAGTATCTCAATACATTAGTTGGGAAATTATTATATAAACCCATCATTAATTTGATTTACTTTAACTGTAACCATCAAACTGTGATTTCCAAAACAAAACAAAATGACATAATTAGGAAAAACATTAAAATATAATCTGGTCTTTTGTGGTCACTCTAGAATCTCATAGATGAACAGTCTATTGACAAGCTTCAAAGAAAATCGTGAAACTTTGCTTATATCTGAAGCTGTGGTACAAAAAAACTGAAGCACAGTTGTTGCAAGAAATATGATGTAATACAGTACATCAATTTAACTTTTGGTCCTTAAAATCTCCATAAGATCAGTCACGCTATGTCCTGGTAATAATAATAATAATAATAATAACAACAACAATAGGGCACCTGGGTGGCTCAGTCGGTTAAGAACCTGCTTCTACCTCTCCCTCTGCCTGCCACTTCCCCTGCTTGCACTCTCTCTCTCTCTGTGTCAAATAAATAAATCTTAAAAAAAATAAAGTGTGCTATGGTGAGCGCTATGAATTGTGTAAGACTGTTGAATCACAGACCTGTACCTCTGAAACAAATAATACATTATATGTTAAAAATAAAGAAGAAGATAGTAGGAAGGGAAAAATGAAGGGGGGGAAATCAGAGGGAGAGACGAACCATGAGAGACTATGGATTCTGAGAAACAAACTGAGGGTTCTAGAGGGGAGGGGGGTGGGGGGGATGGATTAGCCTGGTGATGGGTATTAAAGAGGGCATGTATTGAATGGAGCACTGGGTGTTATACGCAAACAATGAATCATGGAACACTACATCAAAAACTAATGATGTAATGTATGGTGATTAACATAACATAATAAAATTTTAAAAATGCAAAGAAAAAATAAAAAAATAAAAAATAAAGAAAGTAAATACATCAAAATTGAATCAAAGGTGATTATAATTTTAAAATAATAATAATATTAAATGATACTACTAAGAGCTTACTCAGTGTTAGACACTTTCCTAAGTACTATATTTATCTCATGCAATCCTCAGAACCCTAGAAGGGAGAGCACTATTATTAGCTCCACTTCACAGAAAAGATAATGAACTTGAGATACTAAGTGATTTACTCAAGATCACACAGTGAGAAAGGAAACTCAGTACTTAAGCCCACAGCTCTTTGACATGGAACTACATGTTCTTGATCACTCATCCATGCCACCTTCTTCCATCCAAAGACTTCCAAAAATGTTCATCCAACTATAAACATTATGTATCCACCAGCAAAATTTTTTGCCTATATATTTTATTAAAAATGCAAATCTTTTATGGAGCTCTACATTTAAAAAATGATTATTTGGGTTATTTTCTTGGCCTTACTGTCTTTCAAGAAAACAGTCTCTGCAAAGTTTTATAATTTTAATTCAACCCAAGTTGAAAAGGTTTGCCAGTCTCCCGGGTACCACCATTTCTGGTGTGGAATTGCTGACCTAGTTCCAAGTTAGTGATAAATTCACATGGCTTAAATGTAATCTTTAGGGAAAGAGTTGAGTTATTGTTCATGTCCCATTTATATAGAAAGCTGACCTTTCAAAATAATCCACTTCTTATTGTAACTGCTTAAAGAATAAAAATAATTGTGCTTATACTTTAACATCAATGATCTATGCTACTTTGACCTTGATTTTTATATCTTATTGTCTGAATACCCAACTTAGGTTCATTCTTAGGAAACAGGACAATATTTTATGTTGTGTAACTAAAATATCACATACTTAATCCTATATACCTTTAAAATGGGTAGATAGAAAACAGCTGTCTCTATGTCATTAAGTCTGATAAAGAGGAGGGGAAAGCCCATTAATTATATGACGTTAAGCAGACAATTACTGATTATTGTACTGATGGCATATAGACATTGATTTTGATTCATATAATAAAGTGTCAGCAACACTAAAAAATCTACTGATTAGAGGTAACAAAATTATAACCTGTGACACTTATAAGCTTTAGAATGAGAAAATGCCTCCAAACTTCTTGTTTTATCATATTTACAAAGAAAATTTATTTAAAGGAACATTATAGAATTTAGAAATAGTTATAAAATATGGTATAAAACTCCAAAAGATCAATACTAAATAGCAAAGAAAACAATCAGAACTGTAGTTATAATAATCTCAATCTGGTGTAAATTAATAAAAAACAATGACATTCAATGTGATTAATTAAGAGCCATAGATTACATAAAAGAAATAGATACATAAAAAAAATATTCAGGGAAGAATGTAAAAACCTATGTTTCAGTAAGGGTATATTTAATTGCAAGGAATAGAAATCCTCTAAATCTAGCTTAATGAAAACAGGGTTTAACATAAAGGTAAACATGCAAGTTTCATGGGCTTTCAAAGAAAGGAAATGAAGAACAACTAGACCATAAGGATCTCAAAAATGGGACTGGAAGGCAGGAAATAAGGCATGCCTCTCTATTTCTCAGAGATCACCCACGTCTCTGCTCTCCCTCTCTCACCAGCTTCCTAGGCTTGCAAAACACAACATGGCAACATCACCCCCAGCTCTCACCCCTGCTATTATTTTAAGTGCCTGCTATTATCAGATGAGCACAATTCCCAGATGCCTCAGCTGGGGGTTAATAGGCCCTGGGTTGGGTCTTCATCCCAAAGCACATCAGCTGTGGCATGGACCCAAATGAAAGACAATTTTAATAAAGAAAAACTTCAATAGGAAAAACCCCAACAAATTGTACACCTACCCCCATCTACAAGAGAAACAACAGGGAAAAAAAATAAATAAATAAAATGTAAGCATTAGCCTGTATATTTGAAGTTCAAATGAGAAGAGAAAAATTTTATGGTGGCATATGGGCCTGCCCAAAACCAAAACAAACAAAAAGGGATTCTCAAAACAATTTACTTGGTCCATTTTTCCTCCCATTTTTAATACAAGTTAAACAAATTCATTTTTAGATTACCTAAGTTGAAAACAAATGCTTAACAATGCTTTTGATTTAGGTTTTTGAACTCAACAAAAGCTGTTTGAAATATACAACTCAACAGCTTCAACATGCACATTTTCAAATGGACAGGTATCTGGATAACATGTAGAAATAATGAAGACTGAATTCAGGCCACTAGTTTCAAAAGTACTTAAATGGTATCCTTCAAATAAGATATCTATTGTGGTTCAAGAAAAAAAGAAAAGTCTTAGAGTTTAATGCAATTTATTTTAAATCGAGTTTTGTTAGATGGACTCATAAAATAAGTTATTAAATAAAAATCAAAATTTTCTAATATCTTCTAAGTATGCCTTCTAGGTATACATCTAATATTCAACTATCAAACATATGTATATAATATTCTTATATAAAGTATCTCACAAAGTGAAAAGAAAATGTCAGACACTGTCTTTTTTCATTCGTTACAGAAACATTTCTTAGTTAATTTATCTATTTTTTTTTTTTGCTTAGAATCTATAAATTGTTTTCTACTTTCTATGGAATTCTTGGTAGTGTGCTTTCCACAAAGGAGACACTTTAAACTCACTGGCTGATTTTAATTTGCAGTGGTCTATCTTTCCTTTATCTACAATTCCATAAGTTTTATTAAGTGCCCACTTTGTGAAAGGCACCATACTTAGTGATGCAATTAGGTTTTAGACTGGCTTTAATCAGTGATTAAACTTCCACTTTACTCTCTTTTTCTACAGTTCCCTAACAAATGAAGAAATACATACACGAACTGGTAAGTCCTTAGTAATTGAAGATTGATTACATTTCCTAATAATTTACCCACTTTAATTGGTTCTCCTTTGCTTCTATATTCTCTTTATTGCAGGATTCCTCCCTTAGCAATTTTTCTCTGTGCATCTTGAAATGACAAGTTAATGTCAAGGTAAAAAAAAAAAAACACTAACATTTTTGCACATAATTAATCACTGGAGTCATCTTGATCTTTCTTTAAATGGGATTAATTGTAGAAATTTGGGCTTCTTTTATTTTCAAATTTTGTGAAGCTGAATTTATAATATTTTAGTTAAGAAATGTTTCTGTGGATAGAAATACCACCAACTAATATTTAGTCAAGAGTGCAAAGCAGTTGGTGGCTTTCAAATTGTGTGCATCATTGCTCTATGTAGAGTATAAAAAGAATTACAAGTTTATCATCTGTCTGGAATTTATGTCTCAGCTCTCTTCCAAGTAGCTATTAGTAAAAGCCCCCACTTCCAAATTCCCCATTGCAATATTAAAAAGTATTGTTCAATATTGTGTATTAACCACATTTTGAAAACATTTCCCCATAATAATAGCTAAAAATGAAGCCCAGTCATACCACACTGATAAAACATTACTGTCTACAATTTCACATATTGAAAGAGAAAAGCAACACTATGAGGACGAGTGAATTAAGGACAGAGTGTATATGTCCAGAACAGGAAACTATGAACTAAAATTCTAAAGTAAACTTACTGAGAGAGTTGAGAGGGAAGACAAACCAGTTGCTAAGGCCAAATCAGAAGCTAAATATCCTAGCTCAGGTGTGAGCAGGTTGAGACCACTATATACCAAGTAATAAATCCAAAATCAAAATCAAAGGAAGAGGTCAGAGGTCACATCTTTGGCAAGGGTTGACAACAATTCTTCAAAACTAAGGTTGGTTACAGAATCAGAAGCAGGCATGAAGCGGGGAATGGGATATGTCTTCAGGGTAAAATAGGAAAGCAGTTAAAATAAGAAATACTATATCCAAAAAGTTAAAGGCCTAGCAGGTAACAAGAGAGCAAGAAGTAACAACACTCTATAGCAGTAATGTTCAATAGAACTTTGTACAGTAATGGAGTGTTCCACCCTTCACCATCCAGTAAGGTGGCTAATCCATGGGTGACTCGTGAGCACTTGGAATATGACAAGTACAACTCAGGAAATGAATTTTAAAATTTATTTAAATTTAATTAGCTTAAATTTAAATAACCATTTGTATTTACTATTCTGGACAGTGTACTTCTATGGGACATAAATATGACTGGCTCTAAATCACACGTATTGCGTTTTATTACATGTCCTCCATCAAGGGTCCTATAATATTGTCATACTTTCACTAATTAAAAATTGCAGCTCCCTTCACCCAGTATCTGATACTATCCATTTTTCCCTATATCCAACCAGGGTAAGATTTTGGTTTCTTGAGGGTATGTTATAGCAGAATATGGGGTTGGTGAGCATAAAGTTCCTAAGCTCCTAGAAATGTCTGCTGTGTACCTCCCAACATGCATTTCCCAGTTAATCCACTGCCAGGGAATACCACTTTCACTGGTCACATTCTGGGGATAGGCATGGAAGTAGTGTTCCTTATGGGCTTGGCCCTGAAAAGGAGAAATGAGAAGAGAATTGAGAATATTTAGAGGAATGGTGAGAATGGGAAATGGAAAGAAACAGACAGGAGACATTTATAAAGAATCATTCATGAACATTTTGCTAGACTTCCAAAGTTTCTGACAGTTGATGGCATATTTACATGGTAGGCTCACTTGGAGGAAGGTACCCTAGAAAAGAGCCGGGCTCTGCAGACCTTGGTAAACTGAATGTTGTTAAGATCCTTCTTTTTTCCATTCTGACTACTGTAATATGATTATAGATCTGATGATCCTGCTCTCTGAAGGTCTCAGAAGGCTTAAACTTCAAGTTCAGAGTAAGAGCAGGTGTCTGAATTATATGAATAAAATAAATAGTATCCCTGAAATTTCTAGGTTAGGTATGGTGGGAAGTAAAGGAAGTTGGTCCACCTTACACATTCATAGTGAATATAACACTAATTATGAATAATCTGGGAACAGCAGGAGGACATCATCTGTGATAACTAGTCCCTGGTGTATTCTTCTAGAACAGTGACTGCCACATAGCTGACACTCAGTAAGTATGAGTTGAATGCCAAACCATGGTTTTCTCAGCCTCAACTATACATGTTTTCTGAAAATGATACTGGATGTAAATGTCACCATCCCTGTGGTCCATCTGCTGTGTGCTTCTGAGTCTTCTCTAAGGCACAGATAAGGACTGGGTAATGCATCACATTTTAGCCATCAAAAGTAGAGCAGACTTCTGCTTCCAAGAACATAAAGTAGACATACTTTTCCCTATTCCCTCTTGCTAAGTACATCTAAAACCCCTGGACATTATATATAAACTGCATAAAAAGCCTCTGAAATTGGGAGAGAAGAAGACTGACCAGCTTGGTACCTCAGGACCCAAGGAATGACAAGGTGGTAGTTCTCTGAATTTCTTGTCTCCTATATCTCTGACTTGGGGCTAAAGAAGTTGGCAACCTGAAAATGCCAATTGGCACAGAAAAAAAAAAGCCCCAACAAAAGCCTCCTCTCTCTAGCCAAATACACAAGAAAAGGCCAGGCTAACAATACAGAAAACAGACAAACAACATAGAAAAAACTGTGGTCTCACTCCCATATCCACAACAGCAAAAGCTGATGGGGTGTTTAGACTTCTACATTTATAAGACTGGTACAAAGTATCCCCAAATCCCTATCAAAGTGATATCAGAGAAAGCCAAAAAGAGACCTGCAACTTTCATCTCCACCAGCAGTGTAGGTGATGTAGGTGGACAGTTAGGATGTTCACCACTGCCCAGTGGTGTCAAGACAATGCCTCACTGCATGCCAGTAGAGACCACCTAGAAAACTACAATTCCTCCCTCCAGTTCTGGTGTCAATACAGACAAAATGGAGAACTTGGACTTCTACCTCCACTTGGCAATAGTGAAGCAGTGTCCTCTCCTCCCTTCCCATGCCAGAGCAATATCAGAGAAAACCAACTAAAACAGGTTTAAATGAGATCCAGAGTATCATAATATGAAAATATCCAAAATTCTATCAAGACTGACAAAGAAAAAAAAATACACAAGACACAAATTACCAGTATCAAGAATGAAACAAGGAATGTCACTACAGACTCTGCAGACATCCAAATGATAATAAGGGAATATTACAACCAACTCAACACATAAATCTGACAGCCTAGATGAAATGGACCAATACCTTGAAAAACACAAACTACCACAGCCCATCCATACATGAAATAGATCATTTAAATGGTCCTGCAATATTAAGGAAATTGAATTTGTAATTTTAAAACTCAAAAAAAGAAATTTCCAGGCCCTCACAGTTTCACAGATTTCTGCCAAATGTTTAAAGGAAAATTAACACCACTTGTACAATATCTCTTCCAGAAAATAGAAGAGGAATAAACATTTCCCAACTCATTTTATGAAGCTGATATAACAACCAGAGAAAAATAGTACAAAGGAAGGAAGGAGGGAAGGAAGGAAGGAAGGAAGGAAGGAAGGAAACTATAGACTAAGATTTCTCAAAAATATAGATATAAAAATTCTTAACAAAATTTTAACAAAGAGAATTCAGCAATATATAAAAAGAATTATAGGGATGCCTGGGTGGCTCAGTGGGTTAAGCATCTGCCTTTGGCTCAGGTCATGATCCCAGGGTCCTGGGATCGAGTCCTGTATCAGGCTCCCTGCTTGGCAGGAAGCCTGCTCCTCCCTCTGCCTGTCACTCTCCCTGCTTGTGCACTCTCTCTCTCTCTCTCTGACAAATAAATAAATCAAATATTTAAAAAAAAAAGAAAAAATAAATAAAAATAATTATATACCATGACCAAGTGCAGTTTATTCTGGGGTTGCAAGGGTAGTTCAATCTTCAAAAATCAATGTAATCCACTATGCTAACAGGCAAAAAAATAAAGATCACATAATCATATCAACCAATGTTTTAAAGGCATTTGATACAATTCAACACTCATTCAAAATTAAAAACTCTCAGAAAAAGAGGTATAGAAAATAACTTCCTCAATATGATAAAGATTTACAAAAACCCTACAGCTAACATTTTAGTTCACCGTGAAAGACTGAATGTTTCCCCCAAAAGACTGGGAACAAAGTAAGGAAGTCTGCTCCTACAACTCCTACTCAACATAGTAATTGAAGTTCTAGCCAGTACAAAGAAAGAGAGAAAGAGGAGGGCAGGGAAGGAGGGAGGAAGGAAGAAGAAAGGGAGAAAGAGAGAGAGAAGAAAAGAAACGGCCTAAGTCTCATGCCTTATACAAGTTAATTCAGAAAGAACTATGGATTTAAATGTAAAATATAAACTATAAAACTTTAAAATAAAACCTTGGAGAATATCTTTAGGATCTAGGGCTATGCAAAGAGTTTCTTAAACTTGACACCAAAAGCACGATCCATCAAAGGAAAATTTATAAATTAAAACTTCATCAAATTTTAAAACTTCTGCTCTGCAAAAGACTGATAAAAGAATAAAAAACAAGCTACAAAGTGGGAGAAAATATCTTCAAATTCCTATCTCATGAGGGACTAGTGTCTAGAATACATTTTTTTAAACTCAAAATTCAACATTAAGTAAGTAAACAATCCAACTGGAAAACATGCAAAAGACATTCAAAGACATTTCACCAAATATATGTGTTTGTGTGTGTGTTTGTATATATACATATATATATATATATATTCAGATGTCAATAAACACGTGAAAAGATATTCAACACCATTAGCCATTAAAGGAATGCAAATTAAAACCACAATGAAGTACCACTACACACATATCAAAATGACTAAAATAAACAATATTGGCAACACCAAATATATGACTAGATCACTCAGATTTTGCTGATGATGATGTAAAATGGTACAGCCACTCTGGTAAAGAGTTTGGCAGTTTCTTAAAAAACGAAATATTCTACAACCAGACTATGCAACAACTGCAATCCTAGGCATTTATCCCAGAGCAATGAAGAGTTATGTTCACAGACAAACCTGTACACAAATATTTATAAAAACTTTATTCATAATGGTCAAAAACTGGAGACAACCCATTGAAATGTCTTTCAGTGGTGAATGCTTAGAGACTGGTACAGCCATGCCATGCAGTACTACTCAGCAATAACAAGAAGGAATTACTAACACAGAACAACTTAGATTATTCTCCAGAGAATCATGCTGAGTAAAAAAAAAAAATCAATCCTACAATGTTATATATGATTCCTTACATATCAATCTTGAATCACAAAATTATAGAAATGGGAAACAGAGATTGACACAGTGGAAGTGGGTGTAGGTGTAATTATAAGAGGGCAACATGAGGCATCCTTGTGGTGATGGAAAGGTTCTGTGTCTTGACAGTATCAATGCTAATATCCTGGTTTTGATATTGTACTATTATTTTACAAGATATTACCATTGGGAGAAACTGAGTAATGGGTATATTGGGTCATTCTTTATTGTTTCTTACAACTCCATGTGAATCTACAATCAACTCAAAATTTTAAAATTCACAAAACTGAAAAAAAAAAAACAAAATAGAGCACAAGGAATGTTCAGGGTTAGGGTGAAAAACAGCATTCTTGAAATGGGTTTCTTGACATCACTTGATAGCTATATGTATCTCAAGGTGCATATGAAGGATGAACAAAAAACATTTTTGCCTTAAAGGATAAAACTATAAAAATAAAAAAGATAAGAATAAAAAATTATAAGAGTTAGAAGAATACAGTTTCAATGTAGGGAAAGAACTTCTCAGTAGTAAACTAAGGGGTGTCCAACACTGTAATGGGTTGCCTAGGGAAGAAGTGAACTAACTTCAATGTAATGCATTCAAGTAGGAAGAATTTTGCAAAAGGCATGAGTGCAATTGGTGGACGGCGGGGCTCATCAGGGAATCACAAATTCAAATGCCAACAGGGAGCTGGCTAGGTATTGCACATGAATAGTTAAAGCATGCTGGGAGAAAAAATAAAGAGCAGAAGGAGCAGTGGAGCTGTGGATACTGAAAAAGCCACCTGCCACTGAGCTCTGGGACACTGTTGCCTCGTGAGACTGCAGATGGAAAGGAGATCTTCAGGTGTTTCAAGAGAAGCTGGAAATCTGGCTTTTTACATGAAATCTCCCAATAACTAAAATGCCTTTACTAATTTGCTTATTATATTCAAATACTATGAAGGGTAAAACTGTATACTCCAAATAAAACTTACCCTACTGTTTTAATTTTAGCACTTTCAATGAGTCATAAAAATGGTTTCTATCATAGTATCCTGCATTTCAATTTCTAAAGCCTCTTATATTGACATCTATCATGGATTGCTAGTTCCATGAAAACATCTTAAGAGTAAATATCTCATTTGCTGCAATTTGTATTGATATTAAGGGAGCAGTAAGAGCAACATCTTTCTGTTAAGCCCTGTATATGATGGCCAACTTTTTGGGGGGGAGTCATTTATGAAAGCTCCAATTTTCTTGCAGAATATATTTGTCTTTACCACATATTCAGACAGATAATGATATGTTTCATTATTCAAATTTACTTCATGAAGGTATGTTTTTCTCCTGACGTGACTGAAACTTTCTTGAGAGAAAATGTGAAGTCTTAACACTTCCTCTTTCTGTCCTCAGTATTATTTATCATAGTTTGGATCACACAATGAGTGCTCAAAAATGGTTAGATCACAAGGATTTACTTACTACCAGACCCTATGTCAAATAATATAACTAAAGATATTCCTGGCCAAAAAGGGAAAAGTTGGGATAAGTGGGCTAGAAGATTTATTCAGTCCTATCGTCTAAGGACTTATCATCAGCACTAGCACACCTCCCAGCCTCTCAGTGGGCCTTTCCCCTTTGAGTTTCCAGCGCCATTAATATTTCCCCAGGAGTCTTCAGGAACTCTCCAAGAGGCAGTGATTGAAGTTATCCAGTCACTGTTTTGAATTTCAAAATGAAATAAAAAAAAAAACCAATAATGTCTTTCCCTGATTGACTTATTTTGCTTAACGTAATACAGAGGAATTCTTAATCTCAGGAAACAAACTGAGGGTTGCTGGAGTGGTGGGGGGTGGGAGGGATGGGGTGGCTGGGTGATAGACATTGGGGAGAGTATGTGCTATGGTGATATGGTGAGCGCTGTGAATTGTGTAGGACTGATGAATCACAGACCCGTACCTCTGAAACAAATAATATGTTGTATGTTAAAAAAAAAAAAAAAAAAAGATAGTAGGAAGAGAAAAATGAAGGCGGGGAATCAGAGGGGAAGAAGAACCATGAGAGACTATGGACTCTGAGAAACAAACTGAGGGTTCTAGAGGGGTGGGGGTGGGGGGATGGGTTAGCCTGGTGATGGGTATTAAAGAAGGCACGTACTGCATGGAACACTGGGTGTTATATGCAAACAATGAATCATGGAACACTACATCAAAAACTAATGATGTAATGTATGGTGATTAACATAATAAAATTAAATTTAAAAAAACAACAATCAGACACACTTTCTCTGTGTTCCTGGCATTTTATATAACTGTGGCCTTGGGAAGGATTTGCATTGTAGGGCAGCTTAAGATTGGCTTTATCACCAAATAGAGGAGGTAAATGGCTCATGCTCATTCCTTTCTTTCAATTTCAAGTAGATATTATGGTATCAGTTACGGTCTACGTGTCTATGGTAGGGTCTTATGGCAAAAAGAGGAGTTTGTACAAATCAGGTAGAGTAATGAAAACAAGGCAGGTGGCATCTGATAACATAGGAAAGTAATAAATCTGCATGTTTACAGGCCCTCAACTTTCCATTTATCCATCAGACAGATTTTAAGCTGTGCAAATAATCTTATATTCAAAGAACATAAAATTACCAGAATGTAGACAATTTTATACTAGGGAGAAAACTACGCGTGCGCGCGCGCGCGCACACACACACACACACACACACACACACACACACACACACACACAC